>NC_061113.1:78106430-78178197 GCF_002878395.1 Capsicum annuum
GTTATAACTGCCTAAATTTGCATTATATTTGGACCATCAACTTCAATGTAAGTGTAAAAGTAAAGCAATATGGAATACTCGTCTCAAAGTTCTTTTATAATGCCTAACAACACTAACAATGTTCAGTTCATTAACTGAAGATTGACAACCAACAAATCTATTACTACAACCAAATTTGCAACCAATAGTCAATCACAATACCAAATATGTATTCTTTATTATTAAAGCTTGCTCTCATATTGTTATTGTATCATCTTGGTTGTCAACAAATTAGCTCCATTGATTTTTCAAATTAAATTCAGCCCATATTGCCAAATTTGTCATGGCCTTGACCATTGCAGGTGTTTGTTGAATGAGTGGGCTTTATCAACTGATCACTAGCCTAGCAATCATGTTCAGTGTAGTGGCATGTACAATGGTTTCTCACTCCCCTTGAAGATCAGTTCTCCTACATTGGCTTCGGACAAACTAAACCGTGGGTAGCTCAAAATAGCAATTGGACTTGGCACTTTTCAGACAAAGAAATTATTGGTGTTTGAACTCAAAGAGCCTAGGTAGCTGGATAAAAGCTAATAGGACATCTATATTAATAGTGTGTTAGTAGAGGATTTCAGTTTTCTTTTTATCGTGAAGTATTTGTGTAAATGATGTATAATGGTGTTCATGCGTATTTATATATATATATATATATATATATATATATATATATATATATATATATATAAACATTTGATTAATGCCATTAGAAATTGTATAATTTTATATATAGGGACAAAACTTTATCTGAATAGGCTTTTTTGGACCATTAAATTGGTGGTTGAAAATTTTAGCACCAAATGTACTTTCAGGTCCAGATTTTTGTTGGTCACAAAATCTATTTAATTGGGATTGGTTGCAAAATCTATTTAATCGGGGACCAGAAATATGGTCCCTAAAAGCATTTTAAGGACTATTTTTATGTTGGTCGCAAAAACTATTTTAGGGACTAGCTAGTTTAACCTGTTGTAAATGACCTGTAGCGAAGGAGGCTATAGGGATGGGTGGCGACCAGCTTTTTCGTTGTTAAAATATAATTAGGACCAGGTAGTTAGGCTATTTGGGATGAGATATATCCTCGTAAAAGGATAACTAGGATCGGATTTTTGTTCATCGCGAAAGGTTTTTAGGGATCGACTTTGTTGCGTCGTCGCTATTGAGCATTAGCGGTGGAGCTTGTTAGGACGGGACGCGACCGGTTTTTTCTCATCCCAAAAGACCAATTGGGATGAGATTTGGACTTTTTGGGATCAAATTTCCCTTCCTTATAGGTCATTTTTCTTGTAGTGGTACCATGTTACGATCAGGGGTAGTATCGGGTCGTGACATTTCCCTCCTTTACTCTCTTTTTTGCATTGGGGACAATGCAATGACTTTTGGAGGAGGTGGGGTATCTTATTCTACATTTGATTATCTGTACTTATTGATTTCCCTTGATGGCATTGATTGGATGGATTGTGGAGATATATGCTATTTTTTTTTTATTTTTTTTGTACATTTTGATGCTTATTTAGCCCTTGTAGGGCTTGATCTTCATGATAGACATTTCCTTGAATGTGGCCCTTATGGGGCATATTAATGATGATGTCGGATATTACCTTTTTCGAGCTTGTTCATGCACTCAATATAAATGCGATCCGATTGTGATTGTATTTGTATTGATGGTGCATTTTGGGTGATGCTTTGTGCATTGTTTTTGTCACCTTTTGTATATACATGTCCAATACACTCCAAAGGTTTTCTTCAAGACTCAGTTCTTCTCCAAGGAGAAAACTGTGTTTTCTTTTCCTTTAAAATTTTTGTCTTTACTTTAGTTATTTTCTTTGTCGAATCGAGTGGTATTTCACCCATGATGGATGTAAAGGCAACAATCTTAGGTGAAGTACATAGTCTTTTGAGTGGATTTGGAATAGGCAAAAGTTCAAAAATTCTTTCAAAATGTCATTGGCAAGAAATGAAATGATTTAGAGAAAAACCAAAAATATAATTTTCTTTTTTTAGAAAGAACAAGGATGTTTATGAGCTTTCTCTTGAGTGAGACCATTAAATTCAATTTTAGGCTTTCTCTTTACAAGGATGAGTCTTTGACTCAGAGTAACTTATTAAGCTCAAATTGTTCAAATTAGTTGGGAGACAATCTTTATGATCTATGAGTACGATGCCTTGTGTGGTGAGATCTTTGAATAATTCTTGTATATATATATATATATATATATATATATATATATATATATAGTCTAGAACTTGCCCCAAGTGTATCCAAATCAAAATCTTAGGCAATCTTGGTTTGCAGGATGGCTGAAGGCCATTTTTGATCTATCACATGGCTAAATTCTAACCTTAACATTGATCCTTGGTAACCCCTTTGAGCCTTTTGCCCATTTTTCTTTCTTCTTGTAAAGATAACCATGCTATAACACCTAAACCCTTTTTGAGAATCTTCTTTTTGGCACTTAAATTTTCTTTAATACATATCATGATTCTAAATAATGAAGTATTGGCAAAAACCTTTTGGAGGGTTGTGCAATTATAATATTGATGTAAGGTTGGTTCAAACTCCTAGATTGAGGGAAAATGTGATGTGGTAAGATGAGCTAAGAAAGGTTTATGTAAGGTTGTCGAATCATGTGCTTAAAGAGACAAAAAACCTGCTTGATAACAAAGTTGAATCGCCTAACCTATAGAATCTGAAGAGAAATTAGACAAATGTGGGGATAAGAAGAGCTTAAAGTTAGAAAATATCGTGAAAAAATTTCAAAGAATTGAATAAAGAAAAGGTGGCTTGGATGTTTTTGGTAAATGACAAGCTAAAGGCTAAGGAAAACAAGGGAAATGAATTAAAGATGAATAATGTGGATATTTGAAAAAAAATAGGGTAAAAAGGTATGAGATATTGTGTTGAAGGAGGTTTTTTTGTCACATGATCCATATATTTCTTACCCACCATAAACCTTCATCTAGACATGCAATACCTTAGCGATTCCAAACTAAGTACGTCTACATTAATGGAAAAAATACAAAGGGCAAGCCTATGATTCTACTCATTGTACTTGAATTTCTTTGTGAGAGTGAGTGTGCATTCTTTCGTTATTCGAGCTCCTTTAATATTTGAAATGTATTGAATGTGTGGAGCTAACTCTTACTTGCGAGCGACATTGATACTTAGGGTTAGAAGGTGATTTAACTTCTCCCTGTTTGGGTAAATAGGCGAGGTAAGTTGCATTATGAAGGTTGAGATGATCTTTTAAGATTTGGTGTCACCTCTTGCAATGCTTTATTGATTTGAAAGGTTTATTTGATACGAATTTGCATCCTTGCTTCATAGATATGTGGTTATTGAAAAATTTTGGTTTACTTATTGCCATGACATGTTTGGGAAGTCTTTGTTGAGCTTTGTTTGCCTAGATCTTTAGTGTAGCTTTATTTTGGATGGTTTTGAGTGGTAAATACCCTATTTCATTGGATTATTCTCAGTTGCTTATAGACAAGCAATAGTTTATGTTTAGGAGTTGATAAGTCGTCAATGACTTGTTAGCAACTTTTAGGCTTAAATTGCCTTGATTTCATTGATTTGGTGTTAATATCATGTATAATGCTAATTTGTGTTGGTAAAGGTTAAAAATGAAGATAAGCAAGCCATTCAAGTCAATGGAAGGTCAAATGTGAAATAAAAAATCCCTAAAGTGCAGAACGCCACCCAAACAAGCGGGTGCCCAAAATGGCCAAAATAGAGTCATTTATGCTTAAGGTGCGCCCCCTTGTGCCTAAGGATCACTCCATCTGCACCTAATCTGCTTTGGATATTTTGTAATATCAGGTAAACTGGAAATTAGGGTCCAAAAGAGGGTTTTCAGCTTATTTCCACCATTATTGACCTGTTCTTGTACTTTTCTTAATCTAAGAAACATTTTAGAGATACTCAAGTGAAGAATTAGTGTTTTTTATTGAAGATTTATTGAAATTATAGCTTGGATATTGTATTTTCCTTACTTTCTATGGATCAATTCGAAGGGAATTTTAGTATATCTCTACTTTCTCTCTCTATGAGTAGCTAATTCTTCTTATTGGGATTATGTTTAAATAGGATGTGATCAGTGCATGGGTTTTGTTTATTTGCCTTCCTAATTAGCTATTTGATATGGGTTTTGCATTCACGCCATGTTTTAACTAAGAATTACACGTTATACACCCCATTTGCCTTAGAACCCATATCACCCCTGACAAAAGGGATATAGGAGAGAAATGGGTGTGAACAATAACTTGAATTAGTTTATTTCTAGCATCTTTAGACATAAGGATGTTAATTGAGGCCATAGATTGGTAAAATTTTTACACTTATAAGGTGTTCGAAAGAATCCATTTGTGATATTTGGTGTTTTATTGTCAAATTGACACTAAAACCTCTAAATCTAAACTACCCATGACTTCTAGCTAAATTTGGACAAATAATCAAATACCCATGCATGAACCCATACCTAGTAAGGCATAACCCAAGTCTCATATACACTTGAATAATCTCTAATTATTTCTAGCTTCAAAATAGTACTCTTAAAACAACAAAATTGTTAAATTCAAAATCATTCAACTAAACCCCCAATTTTTACTTTGATGTCTATTTACTACACATTATGGGTCAACTCCTAGTTGACTTCTAACACTCTCAAGCATTAAAATCTTTGCCTTCACTCCCTGTGGACTCCAACCCCATTGGGTTACTATATTGACAATGATCGCTTATATCTTAAGGGTGTAGTCTGAGCGTCTCAATCTGAATGCCAATTCCAATAGTTTGTTATAGTATGTCAAAAGATCAATCCACCACTTATTCAAATAAGTATTATCAAATCCAATCATAAATGACAAACATGTTCAAAGATGGATCAATCGAGTATTAGTTTAGGAGTGAACATTACACCAAAACTAATGTCTATACTCTAATTCAACATACCTATTTCATTCACCAATTTAACCCTATTTTGTTTCTATAAAATTTTATAAATTCAGTTAACATCCTAGTCGTCAGTATGTTAAAAAACTATTCCATTAGCCCATTATTTAACCACTTGACTCTATTCAACTTATAATTTTAGCTTGAGTCATACACCTTTACACATCTTACTTCCTAGCACTTAACCAAACTTGTCATTAGGTTCTTAAGTTATAACACCACATTTTCTTTCATGATCAGTTCTCCTAACTATCTTTCAACAAGAATATCTCACATTCTATACACATACAACATCAAATTCACCTACTTTAAGGTATTAAAATGAGTTTTATAGATTATAAGCTCACAAAATTCCTCTATTGTTATCTACTTCCATATATTTAACTTTTAAATCATCAAATTAGTTATATAAATACAACACCCATCAAATCATCTACACAAATACATAACAACACCCAATTAGATTTATATATCATTAATCCATGTTTTATCCATCCAAAATCTATGCCTATAGGCCTAAACATGAAGTCTACCATCCAAATTATGGGTATATCATGTATCTAACCGAAATACCCTACACATTGGCCCTTGAAAAAATTCATGGGTTTTGGACATTCTGTCCATGGTACGGCTCTAGGGTACCAACTATACCCTAGGATACGACTTGGGGTGTTTCTCTTATATATTTGGCGATGGAATTTGGTTGGGATTCTTCCTAAGGTACGCATCAACAACATACTAGTGGTATGGAAGGATACGAGGAGTATGATCCTAAGTCATATGAAGCTTGTGGACTAGTCTAGTTGAATTTGTCCAACATACGATTTGTGGATACTTTCGTACCCTAAGATACGACTTAGACCTAGACGTCTGTATAATGGTCAGTATAGGGGACCATGGGGGTCTAGGGTATGAGTTAGGGTACCACTCATGCCCTAGGGTATGACTTAGGGGGTTGGGTCGTACTTTCTGGGACTTCGTTTTCAGCTTTTAAGCTGAGGGTAGTTCGAACATCTCCTAGTTCAAACCCTTATGTACCTATGTTATATAACCCTTGGTTTCCTTTCATAACACACTTTGAAGAATATATAAACTTAAAAATACTCTCTCAAACTCACTCTTGGAGAGTGGAGGCTAGGGTTTCTAGTAGTGTTCTTCAAAGGGCTCAAGAGTCAAGTTTCTCTTTAGAATCTTCTTATATAAGGTATGTAATCCTTCCCTCATTGTTATTTATAACTAAAGACATGATTTAATGTGTTTTAAACATTGACTTATGAATCATAAATGGTGGTTTCGAAAAACATATGTTGAGGGTTTTGATGCATAATGTTGAATGTTGGTTTAAATTGTGTTTTCACATTATTTTGGTGGTGGGTTGAACATATGGGTGCTTGTTGGTTGTGGTTTAATAAATGGGTCATGGGTAACCCTTATCTTGATGGTTTATACTTGGGTTTTTGTCTTGGTAAAGGTATTCCCTCAATATATTTGATAAAATGCCTAAGAGAATGTATTTACTTTATTGTTGAACTTTCATTGGAGATATTCCATAATATGGTTTGTTAATTGAACCCTAAATGGATTTGGATGGTTTTGCCTTGTTTAAATGATTTGAATGGTATAAATTGTTTAAGGGTTTTGGAATGGTTTTAAATGGTTTGAATGGTATAAATGGTTTAAAGGTTTTAGAATGGTTTTAAATGGTATGAATAGTTTGAAGTAGTTAAATGGTAAAGCCTTGATGGCAATGAAATTGGTTTGATGAAAACCTTGTGGAGTACACGAGAATCCCCCATGTGATTGAAATGATGGAATTGGTTTGAATGTTGAATGTCTTGTGGAGTACACGGGAATCCCCCAAGCAAAGTTTTATAATGAAATACGTGTGGGATACAGGGGAATCCCCCAAGTAAGCTATATAATGATGTACTTGTGGGGTAAATGGGAATCCCTAAGTAAACTAAATAATGTAACCAATAGGGTACATGGAAATCTCCTAAGGTTGGCTAAAGTCATTGCTTGCAAGCTATAATCGGTATGACATACCACTTATAATAGCCTTGATTATTTTAACAAAATGGTGGTTTGGTTGTGTTGTAATGGTTTTATTTGGGAAATAATGGCGGGGTTTGATAGCTAATCATGAAGGTTTGATTCCAATAGACGGATACTATAAAATCATGTTTGCCAATATGAGGATAAGGCATGGAGACCCTATACTTGAGAGGTACACAGAAAGCCCTTAACACTTGTACATATGTATCATGGAGAAAGAAAGGTACACAGGAATCCCCTAGATCAATGGTATCTCCGGTTCGTGCGACTACATTTATCGGGTCACATCCGAGGGGTGACACTAGACCCATGTGTGGTTCTAGGACGATTAAGCTACGCATACCCAGGTTAATGGTTTTAAAGGCATGCTAAACCCAGTTTCCTTTCTCGGCATAGATTATATAATATATATATGTATATATATATGTATGGTTGTGAATGCATATGGATGGTTTACTTGGTTTTATTGGTTTACATTATTTTATCCTTATCCAGAGTGCGTGTAGAGTTCACCCACTAACTTATCTTTGAGCGGTTGTATCCCAATGCAATGCAGGAACCAACCATAGTACTTTTCCTGCTCATTGATTGGACTCAGGGACAATCGGTGTTGGATTGAAGTGGTGAGCTTCCATAGTTAGGAAGACGTTCATTTTATTTTATGGGTTACTTTACATATATTCATCTTTTATAATCTTTGGTTTTTGGCTATAATCGGGGGCATATACCGACTAGCTAATTTTTGGTTTAGGTTTAGAGGCTTTGTATGGACAATTATAGACTTGGGTATGGATTTATCATGTTATATATATATACACGTACACATACACATTAGGTTATTGTTTTCATTTTGGTTTATGGTTTTGGTATGGTTAGTGGTTTCGGTTATTGAACGGATTGACTTGGTTGGGTTGGCCACGAATATAAGCTTATCCAAAAGTCACTACATGCTAATTACGATATTTTGTTATATGTTTAGAGTTCATCTGACTCAAGGTATATGTGTTGGTTTGTTGGGTTGGGCATCGGAGGGAGGGGGGGGGGGCTCCGGTCTGGGTTGGACTTAAGATTGCCCATTATGACAAGGACTCGATTCGGGTCGTGTCACTAACCTAAATCTACTTCACATTAACTATAACCTACCTCGACCGAAGCTCTTGGAATAAGCAAGCCACACCACAGTTGTTCTTTCATTTGCTTCATGCCTCCATTAGTTCAGTTATCTATAAATCAATCAATTATAGGAGTAATTAATGAATTACTTTGTGAATAACTACTTTGGAAATTAAATGCACGAATTCTATCCTTATTCATGGTATAAGCATTACCCAAAGGGTCAATTAACTATTTAATATTTCTATCATACTCAAGCCATCTCTATTATTCTAGTTTTAAAGTTAATATTCCACCCTCATTGAATTAAAGATTTCCAGCAATCAAACTTTATGTTTTAAAATGACAAATTTATGCTAGTAATTCTAGGTGATATTACCCCAATTCATAGGTTTTTTCAAAAAATCTCATGAACCTAGGCTTCTTACCCTCAATCCTACCATTAAAGACCATTATAGCAATTCAAAGAAGTAATTGGATTAAACGACAAAGAAGATGATGGAAGAACTTACCTTAATGATGAATTGCCACTCTAGACCGTAGAAAATCACTCATAGGACTTTGGAATGAAGATTTTGATTTAAAAAACCAAAAACGATAAAAAATATGCTTAAGTACTGCCTGTTTGTTGCTACAATGACTCGATTGTTGTTGCAGCAACTCGATTGTTGCTGCAATAATGCCAAATTTTCTGCATAAACAGTCTTCAGTAAAATAGTCATAGCATTTTACTCCGGAAATAGATTAATGAATGGTTAGATGTTTTGGAAATAAAGACTTAAAAATATTTATTTTGGTGGGTATTAGGCCTCATAAATCTTTATAGTCTAGGAGGGGTGCTTGTTTGAAGTTGGCCTTAGTGAAAACTCAAACAAAAACTCAATCAGTAAGGTTACTTCGGACTTAACTTTGTGTGAGGGATATTGTATGACCTTAATTCATGTCAAATTCACTTCCACAATAAGGAATTAACCCTATAATATATGATTAATAAGGTTCTTCTATCTTTACAACCAATATTTTTAGTAATAACGGAACGAATTGTTACATGGTATCATAATAGTTGAAAATGAAAAAGATGAATTAGTACCTCAGAGAACAGTTAAATGTTGGTGGATCTATATTGACTACTAAAATGTCACGACTCGAAAATCCAAGGGTCATGATAGCACTTATCGCAGTGAACCTTGACGAGTAAGCCTAGCACTTAAACTAATACATAAACGGAAAAAGATAGAAATACCCACAAGGTAAGGCTTCTTGAACCAAGTCGAACCACATACGTATAAATAATGCGGAAAGAAACATAACCATCAATAAGTCAGAAATACCAAAAACTGATGTCAAATATATAAGAACATATCTAGTACAACTCAAATCCTAAATAAATACATAAGATATCCAAATACAAGAGAAACTCTATCTCAGAAATGAAAGTAAGGACATAGTTTATAATAAAGGCAGTGGAATACATCCAGACGCTTGAAAGTTAACCACTACCTTGAAAGCACCAAATGCCACCCGAATCAACCAAGATGGGACACACTAGAACTAGGACCTGCACTAAAAGGGAGCAGTAGGTGTGAGTATGGTCTACTGTACTTAGTAGGTATCATATGCCGATCGAGCAAAGTAGAATATAAAACATATAAAATACATACTATAGGAAGGTCACTTGCAATCAGAAAATGTCCCACAATGGTAGCTCGCACTACTTGCACTAATAGTTCTAATATACATATCTCATATATTGCAACAATACAACCAACTAAGTCACAACTATACATTATATCACATACAAGTAGGGACAAGGAAGAAAATGCACATACAAAATTGTCAAGTACAACTAACGAAAGATAGCACAAATAAGATATGATAAGTCAATATGGAAATTTAAACACAACATAAACACAATAAAGTAAGTTCAATGTGTAAGATGATGATGATGATGATGGCGCATGAGGTCGTCGCACAACCTCTGTATACACCTACAGAGGCAAGCCTCCTGATGTGGGACCCGTGGGGGGTTCGTCAACCTATTTACAATCCATAATCCACATACATATCTCCTTCCTAAAGCATCCCCCGGGAATGGTTTTATAAGGTATTGCAATGTCTCCTCTATAGAATATCACTAGGGAAGGATTTTATAAAAGGTGTTGCCAGTCTCTCAGGTATTGCCACAGTGGTACTACTTGTTTTATCAATGAGTATGATATGAGGATATAATGCTCACAACCAATCACAATGAGTATTTCCACAACCAACCACAATGATATATTTCCCCAACCAGTCGCAATTTTACATTCCTACAACCACGTGAGCCAATATCCACTAATTATTTTCGTCCATCCATGAATTTCCACATGTTACATATGCCAACAAGTTTGAATATATTACAATACGCCAACAGTACCACAAAAAGGCATTTTCAACAACCTAATACAATTACTCACATGTATTTTAGGCTATCAACATCACGTAGGACCCCACGCAGTCATACATATTGCATAATATCTTAATTTCAAAAATTACATTACATATAGGCCTCCACATGGGCACAACATATAGATAGCCATTTATCATGATTAGTTCTCACCCTTAACATGCATTTTGTACTAACATTTACTACCCAACCTAGTTTGAAAGAGTTAAGCCATAACCTACTTAGAAGACCAATAGCAACACTACAACCATAAAGCCCTACTTCTCATGAATGGTCCCCAAATCAACTAAAATCAAGAAATATAGAATGTATGCATCAAAAAAAGGCTAACGATACCCATATTGCCCATTTTTGGTTTAAGGTCAAAATGTACCCCCGAAACAAGTCTTTAAAAAAGAAGGGAAAAATTATAATTTTACTTTAAAAATGTGTTGCTCATAACTTTTGGAATCTACAACTGAAGATGCATGTTAAATTGAGTCAAAAATAAGCTTCAAATAGAAGAAAACCTATGTTTGAGCTTTACTAGGTAAAACCATTGAAATCCATTTGAAAATCAAGAATCAAAGTTGTTTTTAAGATGAAATTAGGAAAAAACTAGTGATTATAGGATTAAGAACATTATTCACGTGAAAAGGTTTAGAATTTAGGGATAAATCAAGTACTAAGGTTTTGGAGTTTTTGAACAATTAATCAAGAAATTTGAGAAAGAAAAAGGGTGAATTCTTACCTTAAATCCGTAAGAGAATCAAGAAATAGATGTTAATCTAGCTTCCCAAGAGCCCATAAGCTTCACTTTTAAGCTCTTACACTTTTTTAGGGTTTTACTCTTAAGAGGCAAGATGAAAAATGCGGGAAAATAAGGCAAAAAGGGGCTATTTATAATCATACTACGTTACGAGGTACATAAGGCATAAAACACGTTCCTTAAATGAGTTTTACACATTGTGATCCAGTTTGCACCAGAAACCTGGTGCATCAAATTTTCTAAGTCCAGAACGGACTTCGACGGGATTCCTGGGATTAGTTTAGAATCCGATATACGCTAACGAACTATGTACCCAAACTAAATTTGACGCTCCGGACACCATGGCGACATCCTAATTTCAAAAAAAAAATTATTTTTCACAGAGTTGAACCCCAAAACCCAAAATCACAATTTTCTAACCCGAGGGTCAAAATGGTATTTAAAACCTGTAAAACAGACCAAACATGTTACCGCCCTCAAATTAACATTAAGGATCTGCTGGCGTAGTCTGTTTAGCCATCTGTTGCAAAAATCAAAAGATAATCACATAATTCTATAATAAGACTCTCGAAGCAACCAAAAACCACAATATCGTATAGAAGGCACCGAAATACATCGAAAACCATGCCAATCACCCTCACATCTCAAAAATACCACAATACAACTACGGGGATGAGTAAAAATGTCTAATCAAACAAAATCTCGAATTTCACATATTTCATTAAATTTCAGGTCGTTAGAACTTTAACCACTAAAAATCTAGTTTGTCCTTGAATTAAAGGCAAAAGAAATACCTGAATCCAAAAGAGCTGGGGATAAGAACTATGCATATCAGACTTAACCTCCTAAGTAGCCTTATCTATGGGTCGATGTCGCCACTGAAACTTAATAACAAGGATAACTGTGGAACATAACCGTCTAATATCCCTAGCTTAAATGAAGACCGACTTCTCAACAAATGATAATAGCTCATCTAACTAAGCTAACTCCCGATAAATGACATGAGACTCATCCAAAATATAACGGCAAAGCATCGAAACATGAAAAATTGGATGAACAACTGATAAATCTGGAGGAAAAGCAAACTTATAAGCCACATTACCAATAGTCCAAAGAATCTTAAATGAATCAATATACTTGGGGCTAATCTTGGCCCTCTTCCCAAACCTCACCACACACTTCATGGGTGAAACTCAAATACAAACACGATCACTAACCCTAAATCTTAAGGCTCGAAACCTACGATATACATAGCACTTCTACCTATTCTGAGCCACTCTAAGTATATCCTGAATGATCCAAACTTTGTCCAAATACTTATAAAGTAAGTCCGCACCTCGAGGTCTCACCTTTAAAACATCAAACCAGCCCACAAGGGAGTGGCAATGCCTACTATACAAAGCCTCAAAAGGACCATGTCGATACTGCAATGGTAGTTTTTACCATACACAAACTCCTCTAAGGCCAAATGTTGCTCCCACTGACTACCAAAATCCATCACATAAGCGTGGAGCATATCCTCTAAAACATAAATAGTCAGCTTTGACTGACTCTCAGTCTGGGGGTGAAACATTATGCTAAGATCAACCTGAGAGCCCAACTCATCCTAAAATTTCTTCCAAAAGTGACATATGAACACCTAATCTCGATCTGAAATTATATACATGAGCACACTATGTAGTCGCATAATCTCATGAATATACATACGGGCCAACCTCTTAGCACTGAAAGAGTCCTGAACCAAAATGAAATGAGCGGACTTTGTCAATCTATCTATGATAACCCAAAGACTATTTCAAAACAAAGAAATGTACGAGGAAAACCAGTCATGAAGTCTATAATGATCCATTCCCATTTACACTCAGGAATCGGTAACCGTTGAGGAAATTTACGAGGTCTCAAATACTCGACCTTAACCAGCAGACATCATAGGAAACTGGCCATGAAAGTTGCTACATCTTACCTCATACCACCCTACCAGTAATGTTGACTCAAATCACAATACATCTTAGTCACACTTGAATGGATGGAATATCTGGAATAATGGGCCTCCTGCAAGATCAACCTGATCAAGTCACCCCCTCTCAATATATAAACTCGCCCCCAATCATCAAAATGCCATTCGAATCAAGTAAAGTTCCCTTAGACTCACCACCCAACACATTTTATCGAATTGATCTCAATCTCGCACCATCAAACTGATGAGCTTAAATCTTTTCCATCAAACAAGATCTTGCCTCCACAAATGCCAAAACACGCCTAGGTGACAAAATGTCAAGATAACTATCCAGTTAGCTAAAGACTTAAATTCTAAGGCTAAAGGCCTCTCCTAGGTCAAAAGATATACCAAACTACCTATGCTCGTCTATTTCTAGCTCAAGGCATTCACAACCACGTTAGCCTCGCCTGAATGATAGAGAGAAGTCAAGTCACAATTCTTTAGAAAATAAAGCCAAAAAGCCAATGGTGCTTCCTAATATTATGATCTCACTAGGTGAAAAAGTACTGAAGGCTATAATGATCTGAGAAAATCTCACAACCGACTATATACAAGTAGTACCTCCATAACTTTAAAACAAAGACAGCCGTGCACAACTCCAATTCATGGGTAGGATAATTTCTGTCACGGTGCTTCAACTAACGAGAAGCCTACGCAATCACCTTACCCTACTACATCAACACAACTCCTAACCCAACACCTGAAGAATTATAAAAGGTTGTAAAGCCCACGCCCTCCTTAGGCAAAGTTAATATAGGACCTGAAGTCAATAAATCCTTGAGATTTTAAATGCTTTCCTAACAAGCATTGGACCTTTAAAAGGAAATCTTCTTTCGAGTTAACTTTTTCAAAGGAGCTACAATGAAAGAGAAACCGTTATAAAATGCTGATAATAACTAGCCAAGCCAACAAAACTCTGTATATCGATGGACGAAGTAGGTCTAGCCCAATCACGAACCACTGTAATCTTGGCTGAATCAACCATAATACTATCCTTAGTCACCATATGACCCAAATAAGAAACAAACATTTACCAAAACTCATACTTGGAGAACTTAGCATTCAATTTCTTATCCCTCAGTCTTTGAAGCACAATCTGCAAATGCTCCTCATGATTAGCCTTACTCATGGAATAGACCAAGATATCATCTATAAATACAATAATAAAGGAGTTGAGATACGATAAAAAAACCCAGTTCATCAACTCTATGAACGGTAGGGGCATTGGTCAACCCAAGAACATGACCAAGAATTCATAATGACCATATTGAGTCTGAAAAGCTATCTTTGGAATATCCAAAGCTCTAATCTTCAACTGGTGATAGTCGAACCTTAATCAATCTTCAAAAACACCACAACACCCTAAAGTTGATCATATAAATCATCAATATGAGAAAGAGGATACTTATTCTTAACCGTCACCTTATTCAACTATCGATAATCAATACACATCCACATAGTCCCATCTTTCTTCTTTACAATAAAATAGGCATACCCCAAGGTGATAGACTAGGTCAAATAAATACCTTATCCAGTAACTCCCATAACTAAACCTTTAATTCCTTTAACTTGGGTGGGCCCATACTATAAAGAGGAATGGAAATGGGCTTGGTGCCCAGCTCAACATTAACAAAAAAATTAAGATCATGATCTGAAGGCATACCAGGCAAATCCATAAGGAACACATTTATAAACTCATGAATAACACAAACAAAATCCAAGAAAGGAGGTGAACCCACACTAGTATCATGAATATGAGACAAATAAGATAAGTATTCCCTCTTAACCAACCTGTAAGCCTGAACATAAAATATGATCCTTTAGGCTCTGGATAAAGCGCATCCATCTAAATTATCCTTTGCATACCCGGTGAATCAAAGGTTATAGTCTTAGAAAAATAATATAGGATAGCATGACCTAGAGCCAACCAATCCATACCCAAAATAACATCAAAATAAACCATACCTAATGCAACAAATCTATCAAGGTCTTACACCCAACAAAAGTTACAACACAAGATCGGTACACTCAATCCACCACTAAAGGTACATGGGAATCCCCTAGGTGATTGGCTAAAGACATTTCTTGCAAGCTATAGTCGGTATAATAATACTAATTCTTATATCCTTGGTTAATAATATGGAATTGGTGGTTTGGCTGTATGCTAATGGTTTTAATTAGGCAATAATGGCAGGTGTGATAGCTAACCGTGAAGGTGTGAGTCCAATGGACGTACATTGGAAACTCATGTTTGCCGATATGAGGATTGGTCATGGTAACCATATACTTGTAGAGAACAAAGGAATCCCCTAAGTTAAACTTATATTTATGTATCATAGAAGGTAAAGGGTACACGGGAATCCCCTAATCCTATGATATCTCTAGTATGTACGGCTATATATACTGGTCCCATTTAGGGGGTAACATTGGACCCACATAACTCATAGGTGGTTCTAGGATGGTTAAGCTATAAAAACCCAAGTTAATGGTTTTAAATGCATGCTAAACTCGAATTTCTTTCCCAAAATAGATTTTTTTATATATATATATATATATATATATATATATATATATATATGGATGTGAATGCATATGGTTATTTACTTTGATTTAAATGTTGGCATTATTTTATCCTTATCCTGAGTGCATGCTCGTATTCACCCACTAATCCGTCTTCAGGCACTATATCCCCACGTGATGCATGAATCGGCCATACTCCTCCTCCTACTCACTAATGAGATTTGGGAATAGCTTAAAGTTGGATTAAAGTGATGAGCTTTCATACTCCAAAAGGCTATATTTCATGTTATGATCTTGTCATCATACTTTAGTTATTTCTTAGACTTTGGTTTTGACTATGGTCGGGAGCATGTCCCGATCGAATTCTATTTTACTTTCAGATAGAGTCTTTGTGAGACTACTATGGGTTGGTATGGGTGGTGTCCATATTGGTATCAGCCTTGGAATTATTATTGGTATGATGGTTGATATTGGTTGACTGTATTTGATTTGTAATTATTCCATCTTATTATTTTATATAATAGTTATAGATTGGTTTACGTTATGGTTGTTGGTTCAATATTGGATGGTTTGACTTATTGGGTTGGTCATGGTCATGGACCTATCCTAAGGTCTTGTATGGTACATAACTCTATTCTGTTATATGTTCAAAATTCATCCGACTTAGGGTATGTATTTGGCGGTTGAGTTGGGTATTGGGGTGGTCCCCGGTCCTTGTTAGACTTGGGAAGCCCATTACGACAAGGCCCTAGTTTGGGTCATGTTAAGTTGGTATCATAGCCCTAAGTTCATGGTCAATTGGGAGTCTACAAAGTCGTATCGAGTAAATTCTCTTTTAAGGGTGTGTAGACCACCACACAAATAAGGGAGAGGCTACAAGGCATTTAGGAATATTTCTATTTCTTATGTTCTTTTTTCAAGGCTTGGAGTCGAAGTCTTGGAATCTTCTCTAATTCCCATTTGTTCACTTTTTAGATCAGTCCTTGATAATCTAAAGTTCTTGGAAACTCTTCTGTCCCAACTGGGGATGATGTTAATGGAACACACTCTACTTATGGGATCCATACTCAGTCTAGGGGTCTATTTTTGGATTATTTTAGAGTTCCACCAGTTCTCTCTAGTCATTCTCATGTTCCTCAGGTTGATGTGAGGAACACTGAGTTTCATCAGTCTATTCATATATTGGCATATTTGGTAGCTACTTAGTTTAAGCATGGTGTTCATATTACTCCATCTTCTGAGGCCACAAGGGTTGGCCAATTTATGAGGTTGAACCCTCCTACCTTTATGAGTGCTAAGGTAGAGTAGGATCCTTAGGGCTTTCTAGATAAGATAGAAAAGATTTTTAGGGTATGCATTCCATGAAGTGGAAAGGATGGAGTTTACATCTCACTAACTGAATGATATGGCGTACCATGTACGAGGAATGGGATTAGGCAAGGGGTAACACTGGTGAGTCATTACTGTGGGAGGATTTCATTAATGCATTTATGGACTGCTTTTTTTCTCAGGAGTTGAGGGAAGTAAAGTGGAGAAGTTTGTTAATCTGAAGTAAGGGAAGATATCGGTCAAGAAGCATTCCTTAAAGTTTTACCAGTTGGCTCAATATACTCTGAAGATGGTATCTGATATGAGGGCTTGGATGAGAAAGTTTGCTTTGGTACTATATCATGAGTTGTCCTTGAAAGTGAAATTGCCTTGATGATCCAGGACATGGATATCTCTAGGTTGGTTGTCTACATGTAATAGGTAAAGAAAGAGAAAAATAAGTAGGATGAAATAGAGGATAGAAAGGGTAAAAATTTTAGGTTCTCTGAGCAGAGTGGTGGGCAACAACAGAGTGACAGAGTGGTGGCCAATAGTAGAGTGGTAGGGATGGTGGTAAGTGTCCTAAGAAGAAGTGGGGCAACTCTAGGTCTTATTTGATATCTAGTGCTCCCTACCCAAAGTCATCAAGTGATAGGCGTTTCCATGATGGTGAAAACTTTAGGGAACAGAATGCCCAATCTTAAGCTAGTGGGGCTTAGTCGACTCTATCATGTCCTTTCTATAGGTTCTGTGGTCGTCTGCATAGGGGTTTATGTAATGAGAGTAGGGATAGGTTTTTTGGTTGTGGTCAGCTAGGATGCTCATAAACTGTCCTATTGGTAAGGTTGCCTCTAGGGCAAACAAGGTTTTGGTTGCTTCATCTTCAACTCCAGCACTAAAGGGTGCACCTTAAGTTCCAGCACTGGTCAAAATTTTCTTTATACTCTCACTACACAATAGGTGTCTGAGGCATCGCCTGATGTCGTGACTGGTATATTGCAACTCTTTTCTCATAATGTATATTATTTACTTAATTTAGGGTCCACTCTCTCTTATGTGACTCCCTTTGTGGCTGTGTATTTTGGCTTTGGTCTAGAGTGTGTTTTGGACCCCTTTTCTATTTCTACAACAGTAGGTGACTCTGTGATTACTAAAAGAGTCTATAGAGGGTGTGTAGTATCTATTGGTAGTAAAGAGACTTTGGTGGATTTGTATGAATTAGATATGGTTGATTTCGATGTTCTTTTAGGGATGGATTGGATGCACTCATGCTATCCATCCCTAGATTGTCGGACCCATAGGTTTGTCTTTAAATTTCCTAATGTGCCTGTTATTGAGTGGGAGGGTGGTTCCCTATCTCCTAAGGGGAAGTTTATATCATATCTCAGTGCTCAAAGATTAATCTCTAAGAGGTGTCTCTATCATCTAGTATGGGTTAAAGATTCTAACTTGGAGGGTCCTTCTTTGCATTTGGTTCCAATGGTGAATGAATTTCCTGAGGTTTTCCCTGATGACCTTCCTGGTGTTCCTCTGGATAGGGGAGTTGATTTTGGGATTGATCTTGTTTCGAACACTCGTCTAATTTCTATCTTCTCTTATAGAATGGCTCTGGCTGAGTTGAAAGAACCTAAGAAGAAACTCAAAGATCTTTTGGATAAGGGTTTCATCCATCCTAGTATGTCCCCATGGGGTGCACCGGTATTATTTGTGCGTAAGTAGTTTGGTTCCCTTTGAATGTGTATTGAATACCGATAGTTGTATAAGGTGATGGTAAAGAACAAGTATCCTCTTCCAAGGATAGATAACTTGTTTGATCAGTTGTAGGGTGCCAATTTTTTTTCTAAGTTTGATCTTCAATTTGGATATCATCAGCTTAAAATTTGGTAGGTGGATATCCGAAAGACTACTTTCCGTACTCGATATAGGCACTTTGAGTTCTTGGTGATGTTGTTTGGTTTGACTAATGCCCTGGTGGCATTCATGGATTTGATAAATAGGGTCTTTCATCAGTTTTAGGATTTATTTATCATTGTCTTTATAGATGACATTTTGGTGTACTATAAGAGTGAGGTGAATTATGTCAATCACCTCTGAATTATGTTGCAGACCTTGAAGAAGAAGCAGTTGTATGCCAAATTTTCTAAATGTGAGTTTTGGTTGAACATTGTCACTTTTTGGGTCATATTATTTCTAGTGAGGTGATCATGGTAGATCCTCAAAAGGTAGTAGTAGTTAAGAAGTGACCTAGACCCAAGACTCCAATCGATATTCAGAGTTTCTTAGGTTTAGCGGGTTATTACAGGAGGTTTGTGGAAAGGTTTTCTTCTATAGATTACTCATTGACTAAATTGACTCAAAATAAAGTAAAGTTCTTGTAGTCTGATGCTTGTGAGGGTAGTTTCGAGAAGCTGAAAGATAAGCTAACTTCGGCTTTAATTTTGACTTTGCTTGAAGGCACTGATTGTTTTGTGGTTTACTATGATATATCCCGTGTGGGACTTGGTTATGTTCTGATGCAGCATGGTAAGGTGATAGCCTATGCTTCTAGGCAGTTGAAGGTGCATGAGAGGAATTATCCTATTCATGATTTCAAATTTTTAGTTGTGGTATTTTCACTAAAAATCTAGCATCACTATTTGTATGGGGTGCATACTGATATCTTTTTCAATCATAAAAGCCAACAGTATGTGTTCACTCAGAAAGAGCTTAACCTCATGCAAAGAAGATGACATGAGCTTCTCAAGGACTATGGCATGAGTCTTCACTACCATCTAGGTAAAGCTAACATAGTTGTTGATGCTCTTAGCAGTTTTTCCATGGGTAGTCTTACTCATGTAAGTAAGGTGAAATGGGAGTTGGCAAAGGATATTCATTAATTGGCTATCCTTGGAGTTCGCCTGTTAGACTCTGAGAATGGTGGTGTGTTCATTCAAAAAGTAGAGCAGTCATCTCTTGGTGCTAAAATTAAGGAGAACCAGATGTTAGGTCCTATCTTGTTAAGGATTAAGGGTGATGTTAGTGGTCAGAAGGTGATGACATTCGAGATTAGTGGTGATGGTACCTTGTGGTACCAAAGAAAGTCATGTGTTCCCAGTATTGATGGTTTGCAAGAAAAGATCTTGGCTGTGGCACATGAATCACGCTATGTTGTTCATCTTGTTTGATGAAGGTGTATCATGACCTTAAGGAGATTTATTGGTAAAATGGTATGAAGAGGGATATGGCTGATTTTATGGCTAAATACATGGTGTGTCAACAAGTGAAAGTTGAGTTCATGAGGCTCAGAGAATTGCCTTAAGAAATTGAATTGCTTGAATGAAAATGGGAAGTGATCAACATAGATTTCATTACCGATCTTTCTCGATCTCCTAATCAGTTTGATTCGGTTTGGGTTATCGTGGACAGAATGACAAAGTCAGCTCATTTTTTTCCAGTACAAACTAACTTCTTGGGTTAGGATTATGCGAGGTTATATCTTTATGAGATTGTGAAGCTGTATGGGGTGTCTGTCTCTATCATCTCTAATCGTGGCATGCAGTTTACATCTCATTTTGGGCGATCAATTCAGAAAGGGTTGGGGACTAAGGTGAATCTAATTACTACTTTCCATCCACGGTTGGATGGGAAGCCAGAGAGAACTATTCAGACGTTGGAGAACATACTGCGTGCATTTGTGATTGACTTTGGTGGTAGATGGGTTAAGCATTTACCTTTTATAAAGTTTTCCTACAATAATAGTTATCACTCTAGCATTGGAATGGCTTCATTTAAAGCCTTGTATAGTAGAAGATGTAGATCTCCTATTGGGTAGTTTGTGGTTAGTGAGGCAGAGATGTTTGGCTCAGATTTGGTTCACCAATGTATGAAAAAGGTAAAGGTGATTCGGGATGGACTTAAAGCTGCCCAAAGTTGTTAAAAGTCTTATATGGATATAAGGCAAAGAGTGTTAGAGTTTGAGGTTGGGGATAGGGTGTTCTTAAAGGTATCAGACAAGAAGGGAGTGATGCAGTTCGGTAAGAAGGAAAAGCTCAGTCCCTGTATGTGGGTCCTTACTTGGTTTTGCAATCGGTTTGTAAGGTCGCATATGGATTGGAGTTGATTTCTAGTTTGAACTCCATTCATCCGCTGTTCTATGTTTCTATGTTTAGGAAGTGTATGGGTGATCCATCTCAAATCATGCCTGTTAGAGATATTGGTACCTCGGATTCTTTATCCTATGAGAAGGTCCCGATTTAGATTTTGGATTGGCATGTTCGTTGATTGCGTACCAAGGATGTAGCTTTGGTTAAAGTTCTATGGAGGAACCACAAGGTTGAAGAAGCTTCTTGGGAAGTGAAAGAGGACATGTAGTCCAAATATCCGTTCCTATTTTCTACTCTGGGAATTCGTGTGGAAGGTATGTGTTCTTCATCATACTTTTGTTTTCAAACTTTGTTAAAGGAAAGAATGATTTCCTTGCATATTTTTTTTCTAACTTAGTTAAAGGTTAGAGTCTAGGTGTTAGGGTGTTAATCATGCTTGTATTGACTTGTTCCATCATACGAAGATGAATGATCCAAGTGGGGAAGAATTGAAACACCCTGGGTTTTGGTCCTTGATAACGCTCAACTTACACATCAATTTAAGTTCAGGGGGGTCGTTGTCAATATATTTAACCAATTAAGAGTCGGGGTCGAATCCATAAGGAACAATGTGAGTGGCGATTGAATATGTCCGAAATAAAAGTTACTTGTTAAGTTCAAACCTATGATACAAGATGGTTTGGGGATTTTCAATGTTTTCTAGTGTGAAAGTAATTCTTGGTCTTCTAAAGGACTAATTTGAGACTAAGAATAATTAGAGTATACTCAATTAAAATAGATATTGGGACTATGTTTTCCTAGGGGCATGTTATGCATAGGAACATGATAATTTAATGCAAATTCTAATTGTTGATGATGTGGTAGGTTAGGTTTAAGGTCTCTGAGGCTAGTTTTTCATCAAAGCCTCAAAGATTTCACTTATTTACCCATTCGAGTACTTAACTAGTGTGTCAATTAAAGCCACCCAATACCTCAATTGGGCATCCCTATTTCTAGGATGATACCCATGGTATAGTCAACCTCCTAATCACCCTTATGTCTAAGATAGTGAAAAATTGGCAAGATATACCCATAAATTGTCTACTATATCTTTGGTCCCACATCCCTCTTTCAAGGATGATGAGGGTTCCTAAAGTTCAGCCAAACCACTTTTTTCAAGGATGGTTTGAGCTTTCAAGACCTTGGGATTTTCATCCATCAAACCCATTTGGGTATCTGGGTCTTTCACCCATAAATCCCAACCATTTTAACCAAATAATAGTAGAACCCATCATCAACCAACTAGGATCTACACAAATATATCACAACCCACACACAATTGCATCCTATTCTTGTATAATTCCAAGAGGTAGATCTAGCAAATCATAATGATATTAAACACAGATAAACAAATATTCCCATCAAAGTTATCCATAGAAAAATAAAGAGAGGGAAAATGACACTTTAGAATCCAATGAATCTTCAATGGGTGATGCCAAATCTACACGTAAAAGTCACTCTAATGTTTTCTTAGCTCAAGATTAGTACAAGTTTTTCTCCAAGATCCAGGAAATTACAAAAACCCTAAACTAAGGATAAGAGTTAGAGTTATAGAATGATGAATTCTCCTCTAATAATGGTTTTGAGCCTTTTTTGTGAGAGTTGGGATCATTATTGTGAAATGACACTTTTTCTCCTGGTTGGAAATCCCGCTATACTGCAATCGCACTAGCTTAGTGATGATCGCAACTCCGCAATCACTTCATTCTTCAAGTGGTCGCGGCTTTCTAACTTTCTTAACTTACCACAATTGTGGTGGCCCCGCGATCACGATACTTGATGCCTAGTCTGCGTAGGTTTTCCAACTTTTGCACTTCTCTTCCCTTTTTGATCATTTTCAGCTCAATTCCACATCCTTCTATGTCATCATCTGTATGCCTACAAAATATGGAAATTAGTGTATTTAGTCATGATTTTGTCTCATTTATGGCTTCAAATGATAGTAGTGTGCAGGAATGTTAAGTGAAAATAAGCGGTTATTTCACCACTTATTAGTCCTTGGAAAATTCCCTGGGTTTTATGTCTCTATTGATCATACAACTCATCATACGAGTTGTATGGTGAGGATATGGGTCATGTGACCTAATTCGTATACTAACTAGTGTTTGGTGGTTGAGTTTCTGGTTTGGTTACAATTTAGTAGTATGGGTCGTATGGTAGGTAACAGGTTGGTTGGTTGATCCTTCACTTAATCTGAAACTTGGTGATTTAATTTGCCTCTGAGTACGAGTGGCTTACTAAGAGCCGTAAGTATAGGGTACGAGTGGTATGATCTATATTATATGTTGTCCAATATACAACCTAAATGTTTCTGCCTAGGGTGCAGGTTGAAGGCATGAATCGTATGATCATGGTATGACTGGGGCAAGGGGATTCATATGGTGGATAGTATGTTATGTCCAATATCTTGTCTAGGGTACGAATGGTGGGTACTGATGTGGTATTGAAATATAGCACTTTTGACACTTAAAACGAGGAAAATATGTAAGTTTCTAAGGACTTTTTGATAGATATGATCTATTTGGGGTATGTTTTGCAGGAAACCATGATTTGAATGATAAGTTTGTGAAAATGGTGAAAAATGGTGTTTCGTCCACTTTTGGAGTGATTATGTATGATAGGGATGTTTTTCAGCTAGATCACAATCAATGCATGTTTGAGATTCGAAGTAGATCTAAAAAACTGACTCCCGACACCTAATAAGTCAACCTACAAACCACAAGTTGAGCTACGGACTGCAGGTAGACAAAGCGGGTACCAAAAAGTCCAAAATCCCAAGAGTCAATTTGCAGGAAAATTCCTATCCGGTACCTGTGGTTGGTACCTGTGCACAGGGCAAACCGCAAGTTCAACCTGCAGCCAGAACCAAATCGCAGATACATGGAGTAGGTGTCCACGTACCTTAATTTCTCCTATGCTGTTTGGGCTTAGTTTTGGGGTTTTCTCTTATACTATAAATACTCTTTATGTACTTTTTTTGTAGAAGTTAGCCACTTTTAACACTTACAAACATATTTTGATTTCAAGATCCATCTTTGATCTTGGGATTTTACTGTATTGACTTTGCTTGATTATTCAGTCTATAGTTGTGGGTTTCTTTCATCTTATCATTGTGATTTGATCTTTGCTTTCCAACATGAATATTATTGATCTCTTCACAATTATATGTGGCTAAAACCAATAGTTAGGGTTGTGGAAACCCTGCCAAATTGACAAAGTAGGGGAAGTGCTATTGTTGATGGGAAACCCATACCCATGGCATGTATTGCTTTATCTTGGATATGATTGATTTCTTAATGGATGCACACATTAGAATCCCTCCTAGATATTATTACTTTATCTAATAAAGGAGTAGTAACTAGGAAAAGATAAAGACAATAGTACTTTGGCAAGCTAATAATCGATCTGTTGCAGCACAACGGTATATCTGAATGATTATTAACATTCATCTAATAAATTGAGACTCAAAAGGTGATAGTTAACTGGGACTAGGATAAGGGTTAGTAATACAAGATCATGAGACTCAATAGGTAAAGGGTTAAATCCTCCTACTCGTTCAAAAGACAGTAGGAGGTACATAACTTATCGGTTTTGCATGCAAGGTATTGGGTTGGACCAACATTTCATGAGAAACCTTTGGAGTTGAGATGCTAGGGGAATATACTATACTAGTGTTCACTTATGACTGATTTTCAACCAAGTTAATAATATTCTATGTTCGAGGCTACTACAAATAAATCCCCTTTTTACTTTTCTATTTTGCACATAGACTATAACCACTGATATCTATCAAAGTACGTGTTGCTTTGGGATTTTACCCCAACCTTAGTTAGGTACCTATATCTTGATAGCGACCGTATCATCATCTAAAATAAGGTGTTGCTTGGATGTTATCAAATTTTGGCGCCGCTATTAGGAACATGGTGTTGATTTGTAGATTAAGGTTATTGTAGTTTTTGGGTTTTTAGTTTTTCTTTTTGTTCTTAGTTGGGCATACACTATTAAACTCCTAGCACATGGAGTAGGGAAAATCCCTTACTCTTGATGAATCCAAATTTAGAGAGGATCTTACAAACACATGGTAGGATGTCTGAGTCAAAAAGAGGTGATAATCCAAAAGGGGTTTGTGATATTGTGCCTCCTATTGATAGGGCACAAGATATTATTGATCTTCAGAAAGGTGAGCTTTTAGATCAAACAAAAGTTAAAAGGAGAGTAGAGAAAAATCTCAAAGGATAGCTAGGGATACGGATCTAGCTGAGTAAAGACAACCAACAGACCACAGAGCAGGACTTGGTGTAAATCAAAATAGAGCTTGAGGTGACCGTGTTCAAGTTATCCCAACATATCAGTATGTGCATCCATATATAGATGATGAGGAAGATATGGGATATGTTGAGCCGACAGAGAATGGATCCATCTAACCTTTTGTTTTGCCCCCAGGCATACAATTTGACATCACGAGTGCCATGATCCAACTTCTAAATTTAAAGGGTATGTTTACAAGATTGCCTAGCGATGATGTAAATTTGCACCTTGCAAATTTCCTTGGGATCTGTAACTTGTATACCAACCCAAGGGTAAATCAGGAAGCTCTTAGATTGAGGCTTTTCCTTATTTCACTTACTGGAGAAGCATTTCTATGGTTAGGGGAATTGCCAAGAGGCTCTATCACAACTTAGAACAAGTTGCGCAGGAAATTCTTAAATGGGTTCTGTCCTCCTTCAAGGATGTTGCAGCTTAAGCATGAGATTTATAATTTTAGGTAGTTGTAGTCAGAATCCATGTGAGAGGCTTGGTTCAAGTTTAAGAAGAAGCTTAACTTGGTGCCCAATCATCAGTATTCAGGGAAAATCTTATCAAGGATATTCTATAGAGCCTTGAACATTAGCTCTAGAGCCATGGCAGACACTATCTCTAGAGAAACTTTTATGAGACTATGCTGGAAGGAAACTTCAGAGATGTTAGATTGGATCTCACTCACTAACCAAGGGTGGAAAACTCGGAAGGCTGAGAGAGGATTTGGAACTTATTCTATTGCTTCTTCCTGCGACCAGAGATCAACTGATGATATAGTAGCGCTAGAAATTGTGTTACTAAGGACTAATTTAGGGGTACTAGCAAAGCAATTTGCAGCAATAAGTTCTGAGAAAGTGAATGCAATAGTGGCATAGGGGTCATATTCCAAAGCATATGAGTATAAATTGGAAGAAGAATCTATCCACCTAGATCGTCAGAAGAGGGTTTTCGAGCCCAAGGGCAAGGGAACCATGGTCGGAAAAATTATGATACGTACAGAGACCGTAGCAGAGAGTGAGATAGTGATTGGAGAAAGAAGGATGACTATAGTGAGAAGATATATAGATACATTTTTCATAGTAGACATGATGCAGAATATAGAATGGAAGAGATGCTTGCTAAATTGGTGAGTGATCAGGAAAATCAAGAGACTAGCCTTAAAAAGATTAAGGCTGATATTTTAGGATTGATCCAAAAGGTTTAGTCACATGCCGCTACTATCATGCAGCTGGATCACCATTTTAGGTAGATCTCAACAACTCTGAACCAAAGGGAGCCAGGTACCCTTCTAAGAAACATGGTGCAAAATCCAAAAAACAATGGTCACGTACTTTCTATTATCACAAGGAGTGGTATCACTATTATGGATCATCCAATGCCTGATATAGAAGTTGTTGATGCTGAGACATATGCTTTGAAGTTAGAGAAGGTAGCAGATTATAGAGCTATTGTTGCTAAATATAAAGGTAAGGGTCCAGTCATTGAGCTAGAGGTAAGACAAATTTTGAGACCACCTCCACCTTTTCCTCAGTGGCTGATATAGAAGAAAGATAAAGGTATGTTTAAATAGTTTATTATAATGCTGAGAAAATTGAGTTTTAACATACCTCTTCTTGATGCATTAGATCAGATGCCTGGATATGCCAGGTTCATGAAAAAGTTAGTCACAAGAAAAAAAGGAGCAACTTTTGAGGATGTTGAGGGTGTGCACCACTGTAGTGCATCATGACTAGCTTCTTGGCATAGAAAAGGGGTGATCCCAGAGCATTCACTACACCATTGACTATTGGGTCATCTAGGTTTTCCCGAGCCTTGTGTGATTTAGGGGCCATTATTAATTTGATGCTGCTGGCCCTCTTCAAGAAACTAGGCTTGAACACTTTGGAACTAGCTTTGATGAGACTATTAATGGTTGATCGCACAGTGAAAAAGCCTGTGGGAATCTCTTGTGATGTGATCGTCAGGGTGTACAAATTCATTTTCCCTGTTGACTTTGTCATCTTGGACTGTGAGTTTAACATCGATATTCCTATTATTTTGGGAAGACCATTCATGGACATAGGAAGAGCTATGGTTTACATGGAAAAGGGTGAGCTGAAATTCTGAGTCACTGGCGAGGAGACAACAATTAACATCTAAAAGTTTATGAAGCATCCCATTGGCATGAGGGTGGTGTCGGTAATTGATTGTATTGATTACCCTGGAGGATATTCCTATGGGTATCTTGCTGAATTCTGAGTAGTCAAGATACCCACACCGTGCCGCAACGTTAAATCAATGGTTGCATGGGAGGCAACCCATGGGCTTATTGGTGAAGTTTGACCAACCAACATAGGCACATCGTGCCACGACATTAAATCAAGCACTGAGTAGGAGGCAACCCACTATATATTAGTGATTATGTTTTTGTTTTTGTAATTTTTTAACTTTTGGACCTTACATGGAATACGATAAACATTACTACTTTTATTGATTTCCAGGTAAGGGGACTGTGTGATCATCCTATCACGGTCACAAGTTCCACACGGTAAGTTGTGCAGAAAATTGAAAAGTTAAAATTTTGAGGATGAGAAATGGTAAGTTGTGAAATTTGGCACCTAATTTTACTTTTGTGACCTAAAACTTAAGTTGTGGGACCATTAGTATCTGGAAAAATGTTGCTATGCCACGTTCGAGTTGCAGAAAAGAGGACAAAAAGTTTTGGCCAAGCACCTGCGCCCAACACCTACTGGCCACAGGTGCTACCTACGCTGAGGACCTGACCGTGGGCACAAGGCGTGGGTAGATGCTATGAATAGGTCAAAAATTGGGCCCACGAACATTTAAATGTGACCTATTATGGCACTCCACCTATATAAAAACATTCTAACCCTTATTCTAACTCATTCTAATCCTCTAAACTTTAATTTTCTCTTTAAACTCAAACTTCCCACCTTAAACATAAACCAACCCCACACTTGAGAAAAGGTTACATTGACACTTTTTTGAGATACCAACTTGTCCCAACATGCTAAAAACAAGTTTCAACCTTGGTTTTTCTTGAGTTTTTCATTATTCTCTTTCGAATTTTCATATATGAGGTAACTTTCTTGGCTCTTAGTGGTGTTATAATTCTTTATCTATTGTTGAAACAATTTGATATGTGGAGTAAATGTTTTAATATATAAAAACTATCATGCTTGAATATGGGAGACTTGAAATAGCCTAAAATCATAATGCACAACCTCATTTCGATCTAAAATTCTAAGTTTAAGCTCTAACCGAAAGTTGAACTCGAATGAATAAAAGTAATTCCATCAGTTGAACTTGTTTGTTTGCTTTGAAAGTCATGAATTTTGATTGTTGTGTATACATTGGACTTGTTGGGATCTCAAATAGGTCATAGGGGTGTGAAAAGTGAGGAAAAATTCAAAATTTTCAAATGTTTAGATTTTCTTCAACTTTCACTATCCCTCACTTTTGTTGGAAACTAATATTCAGTTTTTTAGGTATTCATGTCACCTAAATAAGCAAAGAAGAAATCAGTTGGTACTTCAAGAAGACAGGCAGATTCTCCTGAGGTTAGCAATTTAGCAGAGGAGTATCTGAGATAGCGTCATGTTACTGCAGTTGCAAAGACTTACAGAGTCATATAAGGACAGACTCGCTGGGCTGCTTAGATAAATGTAGCATAGCCAAGGATATATTCTACCTGGATATCACCACCACGTACTCCTCCACCAGATAATGATAAGAAGGAGAATGGGGAAGGTTCCTAGGATTCTTCTGAGGAGGCTGAGTAGGAGAAATCATCAGTGGTGCCCCAATCTGAGGAGGGTACTGCTACTCATACATAGTAGTCAGAGTTACCCTAGTTTAAGAAGTGTAAAACATAGGTATCCCATATTGCATAGCAAGCACCCATACTCGCACATATCGCAGATACACCTCCCGAGAAGGGACAACTAACGTGGTGTGTGGAAGGGATACAACATATTTTTTAGCTTGATCAAACTGTCTGTGAGCTAATAAGGACTACATAATGTATCTATGAGGAGTGTAGGATAGAATTATTGGGGCTACGAAGGTTACCATAATTGAGGATAACATTTGACAGGCACCAGCTCGAGTAGATGACTAGGACATTCGATTCTTATAGCCCATCTATGGGGCATGAGTTTTACACATTTTATAGAGCCACCATAGAATTTCCCATGTGCTATCATCAAGGATTTATTCTATTTGCATGAAAGTGGTAGCTTGATCACACACTAGTCAGAGGGGTCAAAGTTGATGTCAGAGAGGAGACTCTCTGCAGTGTTATATTTGGCCTAGATTACATTACACCCATATCTATAGCAGAGTGCGACCATAAATTGGGTATCACGTAGGATAATCATATTATATGGGATATTGAGCACAGGGATGAGAGGCTCAAGATCGCTTGGTGGATAGCCAGTTATATTTTACAACTAGGTGATGAGGACCCATGGATTGATGGTCCATCTATGATTGACAAGGTCCTATTGAAACTAGAGGAAAAAATTTGATGGTTGTTGATTCGATATCACCTGAGTACCATGGCTTTAGATAATGCACTGATGTAGGAAGGAGCTATATTGGCTGCCTACTTGATGTATGGCTATGATATTGATTTTGTTTCCATCCTTAAGTATGAGATACACGAGTGATCTTTTGGAGAGATAGCTAACCTACCATTTCTTTGTATGATCCAGAGGCTATGCAATGAGGCAGGTGCACCTAAGTTACCAGGTATTGATGAGAGAGTGGCTATTATTGCTACTACACAGATGAAGAACCTAAAGGGTCTGACAGGTTTAGGCACTTCTAAGAGATCTAGATAGCAGGTAGTAGCACCATAGTCTTAGACTGAGGGCCCAACAGTTTCTACAGCACCTAATTTGGTACGTAGAGATGATATAAGTATTGGTATAGCTTTGGAGATAGGGGAGAAAAGAGGGTCTCCAAATTATAGTACTAAGGGTGAGGGGACATAGGCTACTTCTTTTTCAGCCAAGCTTCGACCACATAGACGGTTGGTGAATCTACAAATCTTGTTCACCCGTCCACTATAGCTCCTACGATCAGTATGATTACTGTATCCTATGAGTTTTTGTAGATCCTAGTGGATATCTAAAGAGATACAACCCCTCAGTCGAAGGTTATTGAGATAGAGATAACTACCCTCTTTCTGAAGATGAGATCAGGGGTTAGGATTAGATTTGAGTAGGCCGAGGCTAGATGAGAGGCAGCTTAGAGAGCCACACTGTTAGAGTTGCATGTTGACTTTCAGACATAAATTGATGAGATAGAGAGACAAATTACATGTCAATTTACAGAGATAGGTGTGCCATATTTAATTCAGTAGAGGGAGGATTTTGATATCCTACGTGCAGAGATATGATTATTTGTAGAGAACTGTGTGTCAGCAACTCCCTCTATGATACCCCCTATAGTCTAAATGTCACCTCTATGTGCACTGAGATATTTTGACTTTTTTGTAAAGGATGATGAGGAAGTCCCAGCAGTTGGGACCAAGAGAGGTCACTTGCATGATTTGTAGGATCCTGTTATGATAAAGAAGAAGGCCCTTAAAAAGACCAGAAATGATTCATTGGAGACTGCATTAGTAGATAGGCAGAGGCATGATGTTATAGCAGTGGGTGCGTCATTCAGTAGTGTACCGCCATGGCCACTACCTCCACCAGCTTTTATACCTTCATCTGAGAAAGCTCCTGACTCGGGCACTTAGAGCATCCTAGGTATGTTTTCACTTCCCTATGTATTGTTTTGTTTTTAGTGCATAGGGAATCATGCGTGGTTTTTAGTTATGGGTAGAAATACGATGCAATCATAGGTTTTTGTTATTGTGCTTTTTTTTTATCAGTCGTGGTATGATTGTTGAATCGGCATGTCTAGGATAATTTTGTGTCGTATTGTGTTTTTTCATATTATGATGTTTTGTGTAATTAAGAGATTTTGATTATTTTGGGCAGTTGTTAGATTTTGTTTGATTTTTGATAACCCTCCAAATTTTGTATTTTAGAACTGTGTGTTGATATATATATGGGTGAACTCTTTGAATCTTGTTATGGCATTAGTATTAGGGACATGATAACCATTTGCTAACAATTACATGAACTGAATAGGTAGTAGTTGGTGATATTAACTCCGTGCTCTGTGGGTGTGAGCTATTACCTAGTTCCCTTTGTATGTTAAATTTAGAAATTGCCTAGTTAGTCTTGCCTAGATTGAAGGATAGTTGGTTAGGAAAGGATCATAGGCCATTTTTTAATGTAGTTCACTTTTAGCCTAAATGACCTTCCATGTGTGAATTATATTCCTTGATCCCTATTTTTCAGCCTTATAGCCTATTTTTTTTGCTTCACTTATTCACTTTCCCATTTGTATTACACTGAACCTATTTTGGTCCTAGTCCTCCTTAGACATTATACACCTCTACTGAGGCAAATCACTTAAGTTGAGGGTGGTTATCATAGGGGTGCATAGCGTAAAGTGGTTGTGAAGAAGGGTAAAATAAGAGAAAAAGAAAGTAGGGATGGGTATGGTAGAAAAAAAACAAAAAAAAAAGAAAAAATTGTTAAAAAAAAGTAAAAAATAAAGAGTAAAAGACCACACCAAACCTAAATGTGCAATAAAAGAATAAAAGAGAGAAATGAGGGTGGAATAAAAGGAAATTGGTTGATAAGTAAGACCCCCAAGGTTAGTGTAGTGCCAAGGAGGATTAGTCACTTTAAATGTCCATATATATTATACCAGCCCCCAAGCCTACATTACAAGCTGAGAAAAGTCCTATACTGATCTTGACTTGACTATCTGAATGCTAAGGTAAAGAAAATAAGGGAAATCCTATGGTATTTGACATGGATTGCCTGAAACTTATTTGTTGAGTGTGAGTGTCTCTTGACCGTACCTGTATTGACATGTATAACTTCATATGAGTGAGTGGGACATTTTTGTTGGGAGTGCACTTGAGTCATATTGCCATTAATTTCCTTGCCTCGGGTAATGTAATTTGTACATATGAATGGTAGTCTGTTGCTAATGTAGTTGTCATACCTTGATTCCTTTATGTCACATTGTTGTGCTTCATATTCTTACACAGTTGGTTTTGAAAAAAAATATAGGAGGGCATGTTGTGATTTGAACTTAACATGATGACTTATTGGCTTGAGTATCTTAGATTCTTCTATTTAAGCATTATTTTTGTTGTGTTTTTGTTAATTGAGGACATGCAAATGTTTTAAGTTGAGGACGTTGATGTGCTATAGAAATATAGCACTTTCAACATTTAAAATGAGGAAAAAATGCAAGATTCTGAAGCCTTTTGTTTAGATTTGATCTATTTTGGGTATGTTTTGCAGAAAACCATGATTTGGATGATAAGTTCATGAAATTGGTGAAAAAAGGTGTTTTTGGTTACTTTTGGAGAAATTATGGGTGATTAGAATGTCTTTCATCTTGATCGTGATCAATGTATGTTCAAGATTCAAAGTAGAGTTGAAAACTGACTTCTAGCACCTACTAAGTCAATCTACGGACCATATGTTGACCTGCAGACTGCAGGAAGACAAAACAATTACTAGTAAGTCCAAAATACGAAGAGTCAACTTACAGGAAATATCCCATCAGGTACCTGCATTTGGTACCTATGCCCAGGGCAGACTGCAGGTACAACCTACGCCCAAGACCAAACCACAGGTATAGAAAGTGGGTGGCCACTGACCCTGATTCTCTTTTTCCATTTGGGATTACTTTTTAGGTCTTTATTTAGTACTATAAATACCATTTAGGTACTTTTGAGTAGGATTTAGCCACTTTTAACACTTAGAAACATATTTTGATTTCAAGATCCATCTTTGATCTTGGGATTTCATTGTATTGACTTTGCTTGATTATTCGGTCTATCGTTGTGGGTTTATTTCATCTTATTATTTTGATTTTATCTTTTCTTTCTAAAATGAATGTTATTGAACTCTTCATAATAATAAGCAACTAAAACCCTTATCTAGGGTTATGGAAACCCTGGCAGATTGACATAGTAGGGCAAGTGTGATTGCTGATGGGAAACCTATACCTATGGCATTTATTGCTTTATCAATGATATGATTGATTTCATAATGGTTGCACACATTAGGATCTCACCTATATAATATTACTTACTCTAATAAAGGGGTAGTAACTAGGAAAAGATAAAGACAATAGTAATTTAGTGAGTTAATAGTCAATCTATTGTAGCACAACGGTATATTTGAATGATTATTAGACTTCATCCAATAAATTGAGAGGAAAAAAGTGATAGATAATTAGTACTAGGATAAGGTTTAGTAATGCAACATCCTGAGACTCACTAGGTAAAGAGTGAAATCCTCCTAATCATCCAAAAGACTATAAGAGGTATATAACTTATCAGTTTTGCATGCAAGGTGTTGGGTTGGATCAACAACGCTTGAGAAACCTACGGAGTTGAGATGCTAGGGGAACATACAATCCCAGTGTTTACTTATGACTGATTTTCAACTAAGTTAATATTGTTTTGTGTTCAAGACTACTAAAAACAAATCCCCCATTTTAATTTCCTGCTTTGCCGATAGAGTGTAACTACTGAGATCTGTCAAACCACGTATTCCTTTAGGATTTGAGCCCAACCTTAGTTGGGTTACTATATCTTGAAAACAGTTGTATTATTATCTAAAATAAGGTGTTGCTATAACGTTATCAGGCACCAATTGTATGATATTGGTATGATTCAATGGGGAGTTGTACCTACCTACGGGAATATTTATAGTTTAAGTTGGGAGTATTCTTGACATTTTCTGTCTTAACCCCTTATGAACCCATAACCTAAAACACTGTTGGATATCATTTACCCTATTATTCTAATCTTAAACACTCATCTTCTTCGTAATCTAAGGCATGTTACTCTTCCCTCATTGTTATTTCAACTAAAGGCAATTTTTATGAATGATTTTTATTGTATAATTGTGATATTATTTTGGGTTTTGAATTATATATTGGGGGTTTTGGTTATCAATGGTTGATTGATATTTTCCTATATATTTTACTTATGATTTTCATATTATAATGGTGGTTTGAACATGAGGATGAATGGAAATGGTAAATTGGTACTTTGTTTTGGTTTTGGAAACTATATCCCTCAACATGTTTGTTAAAATTTCTATGAGAACGTTGTTATTACCTAGTTGGATTTTTATTGAAAACTTGGATGGTATAATATGGTGTTGGAACATTAAATAGATGAATGGTTTTAATGGCTAAATAGAAAGTCCTTGGTGGCCATGGCTTTTATTTTAAAAACCTTTTAGGGTATACGAGAATCCCCAAAGTGAATCTAATAATGGTATACATAGGAATTCCTTAGAATATTGGCTGACATTGCTTGCAAGCTATAGTCAGTATAACGATACCACTTCTTATTTCCTTGGTTAATAATATGTGGAACTAGTGGTTTGGTTGAGTGAAAATATTTTCAATTGGTAAATAATGGCGGGTTGTGATAGCAATCATGAAGGTGTGAGTCCAACAGACAAACACTAGAAACTCATGTTTGCCAATATGAGAATTGGTCATGGCGACCATGTAATTGTGAGGTATATAAAAATCCCCTAAGTTAAACTTGTATATATGTATCATAGAGGGTAAAGGGTACATGGGAATCCTCTGCCCATATGATATCTCCGATCTCTGTGGCTACCGTTTAGGGGGTAACACTGGACCCATATAGCCCATGGGTGGTTCTAGGATGGTTAAGCTACATAAACCCAAGTTAATGGTTTTAAATGTATGCTAAAGTCGATTCCATTCCCGGTATGAATTTTATATATATGTATAGATGTGAATTCATAGGGTTATTTACTTGGTTTTAAATATTTGTTATTATTTTATCCTTATCCTGACTGCATGCTAGCGTTCACCTGCTAACCTGTCCTCTGTTGTTGTCTCCCCACGCGATGTAGGAACCTTTCATACTACACCTCTTGCTCAGTAATTGGATTTGGGAACAACTTAGAGTTTGATTAAGCTTTCATACTCTAGAAGGCTCCATTTTATATTATGATCTTGTTATTATACTTTAGTTATTTTTTAGACTTTGGTTTTGGCTATGGTCGGGGAAATGTCCTGATCGGATTCTATTTTACTTTTGAATAGAGGCTTTGTGAGACCACTATGGGTTGGTATGAACAATGTCAACATTGGAGTCAGACTTGGCATTAGTATTGGTATTATGATTGATACCGATTGATTGTGTTTAATTTGTGATTATTCCATCTTACTATGTTATGTAATGGTTATGGATTGGTTTGTGTTATGGTTTTTGGTTTGGTATTGGATAGTTTGACTTGTTTGGTTTGGTATTGGATAGTTTGACTTGTTTGGTTTGGTCATGGTCATGGACCTATCCCAAAGTCATATGTGGTACATAACTCCATCTTGTTATATGTTCAAAATTCATCTGACTCAGGGTATGTGTTTGGAGGATGGGTTGGGTATCGTCCCCGGTCCTTGTCATAATTGGGATGTATTTTATTACAAGACCCTAGTTTGGGTCGTGTCATCATGTTTTCCCCTAAATTGATGTTTTAAAAATTTAAATTTTCTTTGAATTAGGGTGTTCCTTCAACCTACCTGCATAAATGGTTTTGAATTATAAAATTATCACTTGGTTTGACTTGCTCACCTATGTTATTGCATTGCAAAATTAGTAAACTAATGAACTTGGATTTTAAAGGCCTTGTTAGCTATCATATTAAAAAACAAAAGGGGTGAGTCATTCCCTTAAGATTTTGATATTAATGAACAAAGAGGACGAGGCATTCTCCTAAGTTTTAAAGTGATTATTATGGCATAGAGCTAAGTATCCAGGTTTGTGGGTATGATGATACTCACGACTTGACTTAATGGTTGTTCATTGACTAATAAATGGGTTATGTGAAACTTTCTTTAAATTGGGCTGAATGGGGGTTATGTAGCAAAGTCGTGAAGGTGTGGGTCTTGGATAACTTGTACTAAAATCTTGTGTTTGTCGACCTGAGGTTTGGTCTTGATGACCTATGTGCACATGTCACACGATATATATTTTTTGGGATGGCTAGTTGTTTGGATAGCCTTAGCTTTCCCTCGTATTTATCCAGTTTATGCAACTAACACGCATTGGGGCCCTTTCAGAATAGGAGCTTAACCCATTTAGCCCATGGGTGCCTATTTTGATGGTTGAGATACATAGTCCAGGATAATATTTTACTTTATGTTAAGCCGTGTTCCCTATCCTGACATGTTATTTATATATATATATATATATATATATATATTATGATAAGGTTTATATGGTATTTGAAATAGTTTGACTTGACATTATTTTTTTCCTTATCCTCGAGTTACATGCTGGTGTTCATCCCACTAATCATCTCTGGATGTTATATCCCCACATAATGTAGGCACCATAGATACTGCTGCTTTTTCTATGTGGAGTTAGGTGGATCATCTCGGTTTATCAGTTCATTGTGGTGAAGTGGTGAGCTTCCATTCTCTGGAAAACTTAGACATTTCATCAATTCCTTTCATAAACTAGAATTGAGAGTTTACATTGCCATTAACATTATCATTGTCCTTATCAGAGTTGGGGACATATCCTGACCAAGACTGGTTTTGGTTTTCCTTATGTAGAGGCTTTGTTGGATTACTGAGGACTTGGGTAGTGTTGTTTGTTTATTTTGCAGTTGTTGGTGTTTAACGTTTATATACATATCTTTTATTCTTTTGGTTTATTTCATTGCTATCTTTCTATATGTTCAAAATTCAGCCATTGTTGGGCAGTGTGTAGTGTTTGGTTAAGTTTGGAGGGTCTCTTGTCCAGAGTGGACTTGGGATGCCCATCACGGCCAGGACCTAGTTTAGGTCGTGACAAAGTTGGTATCAGATCCTAGTTTTGGTGTCATTAGGTGTCCACAAAGTTGTGTCAAGTAGATTTTTTTATGGGTGTGTAGTGCACCACACTTATAAGAGAGAGGGTATGAGGCATTTAGGAATTTTTCCCTTTTCTTATGATCTATTTTTGGGCTACATAGTCTAAGGTCTTGAATCTGCATTAATTCCCCATATGTTTTCTTTTCATATAATGCCTCCCCGAAGATCTGATGATAAAAAATATTCTCTGTACCACTCAAGGGCTCCTGTTCCAAATGGAACCCATCCTACTTATGGGGTCCAGACTTGGTCGAAGGCTCTTATTCTAAATGGCTCTCATGGGGTTCCCCTGAATTCCATTAGTCCTCCTTAGGCTCTTTCGGGTGATGTGACTAATGCTTAGTTCCATTGTTCGATCTATTTGCTTACTCAGTCGGTGGCCTCTTAGTCTCACCAGTTTGAGCATGAGAGTGTTGTTACTCCTTCTTGTGAGGCCACTATAGTTAGCTAGTTTATGAGGCTTAAACCTCTAGTTTTCACTGGTTCTAAGCTTGAGGAATATCCTCAAGGCTTTATTAATAAGATAAAAAATATTTTTCATGTGATGCATGCCTCTAGCTGAGAGGGTATGGAATTTCTTGCATACCAGCTAAAAGATATGGCATATTAATAGTATGGGGAGAGGGATTAGTCGAGCGGTGATGAGGCAGATTTGACATATTGGAATGAATTTTCTAGTGCTTTCTTTAATGGCTTTTTCCCTCAAAAGTTAAGGGAGGCAAAGGCTAATGATTTTGTAAGCCTGAGGCAAGGTAGGATGATAGTAAAGGAGTATGCCTTGAAGTTTTATCAGCTGTCTCATTATGCTTCGGAATTGGTTTCCTCTATGAGAGCTTAGATGAGGTAGTTTTATTTGGGATTGTCCCATGATTTTGTATTGGAATACAAAGTTGCTATGTTAAACAAAGACATGGATATCTCCAGGTTGGTGGGGTATATGCAATAGGTAGAGGAGGAAAATAAGAAGCAGGTTGAGATGAGTGAAAGAAATAATAAGAAGTTTTGATATTTAGATCAGGTTGGAGGTCAATAATAGAGTGGTAGAGATGGTGGAAAATGGTCTAAGAAGAAATAGGGCAATTTTGGTTCCTACTCTATGGCTATTGCTTCTTATTCGAAGTCATTGGGTGATTATCATGTTCAGAATGGGGTTGTTCCTAAGGCAGAAGGTGCCCAATCTCAAGCCAATGGGGCGCAGTTATCTCCATCCCATCTTTTTTGTAGATTTTCTGGACAGTTATACTGTAGATTCAGTGATGAAGGGAGAAATAAGTATTTTAGGTGCGGCCAACCTACTACTTTTAGAGGAACTGTCCTTTAGGAAATATTGCAATGGGGATGAATAAGGTCCTGGTTATTGCTTCTTCTGCTCCAACACCTAAAGGTTCTACTTCTAGATCCGACGTTGGTCAAAACCATCTGTATGCTCTTGTTACCCGTCAGGATTCTGAAGCATCTCTCCATATTGTTAGTGGTACGCTAAAATTTTTTTTTTGTGATGAGTATTTTATACTTGATCCCTAGTCTACTCTTTCTTATGTAACCCCTTATATGGCTATTTATTTCGGGATTGGTCCTGAGTGTATTTCAGACCTTTTTTCTGTGTCCTCCCAGATTGGTGATTCTATTATAGCTCGGAGAGTCTATAGGATTTGTGTGGTATCTATCTATTATAGAGAGACATTAGTAGATTTGATAGAGTTAGACATGCTAAACTTTGATGTGATTTTGGGAATGGATTGGTAGCACTCGTGCTATGCTTTCCTTGATTATTGGACCCAAAGGGTCATTTTCCATTTCCTGAATAAGCTGGTGATTGAATGGGAAAGTAGTTCCCTAGTCCCCAAGGGAAGGATTATATATTATCTTAAAGCCCTGAAATTGATTTCCAAGGGGTGTCTCTACCATCTAGTGCATATTAAGGATTTTAGATTCAAAGGTCCTTCATTTTAATTTGTCCCTATGGTCTGAGAGTTCCTTGAGGTGTTTCCTGATGATCTTCCTGGTGTTCCTCCAGATAGGGAAATTGATTGTGGGATTGATGTTCTTTTGAACTCTCGTCCTATCTTTATCCCTCATTGTAGAACGGCTCCGACTGAGTTGAAAAAACTTAACGAGTAGTTGAAAGATCTTCTTGATAAGAGTTTTATTTTCCTTAATGTATCCCCTTGGGGTGCTCCCGTGCTCTTTGTGCGTAAGAAATATGGATCTCTTAGAATGTGCATAGATTACTGCCAATTGAATATGGTGACCGTGAAGAATAAGTATCCCCTTTCAAGGATTGTTGATATGTTTGATTGGTTTCGATGTGCTAAGTTCTTTTCTAAGATCGACCTTCGGTCGGGTTATCATCAATTGAAGATAAGAGAGGTGAATGTCTCTAAGACCGCTTTCCTAACCCGATATGGTAACTTTTAGTTTTTGGTGATGTCCTTTTGTTTGGCTAATCCCCCAATGACATTCATGGATCATATGAATCAAGTTTTCCGTCATTTTCTAGACTTGTTTGTCATTTTGTTCATTAGTGATATTTTGGTATATTCAAAGAGCAAGGAAGATCATGTTGATCACCTCCATTTAGTGTTGCAGACTCTTATGAAGCAGAGATTCTATGCTAAATTCTCTAAGTGTGAGTTTTGGTTAAATATTATGACTTATCTGAGTCATGCTGTTTCTAGAGAAAGGATCATGGTGGATCCACAAAAGGTTGTGGTGGTTAAGAAGTGGCCTAGACCTATAACACAAATTGATACTCGTAGCTTCTTGGGTTTAGCTAGTTATTATAGAAGGTTTGTGAAGATATTCTCTCCTATTATTGCCTCATTAACTAAGTTGACTTAAAAAAAGGAAAATTTCTCATGGTCGGAGGCTTGTGAGGGTAGTTTCAAGAAGTTAAAGAAAAAGTTAACTTCGACTATGATTTTGAACCTACCTGAGGGAACAGATGGTTTTGTGGTTTATTGTGATGCATCCTGTATGGGATTAGGTTGCGTGTTGATGCAATATGGCAAGGTTGTTGCATATGCTTCTAGACAGTTGAAAGTTCATGAAAAGAACTATCTGATGCATGATTTAGAGTTGTTGGTTGTGGTTTTTGCTCTATAGATCTAGTGCCATTACTTGTGTGGGGTTCATGTTGATATTTTCTCAGACCATAAAAGTTAGCAATAAGTGTCCACCCAGAAAGAGTTGAATCTTAGGCAAAGGACATAGATTGAGTTTCTCAAAAATTACGACATGAGTCTCCATTATCATCTAGGTAAAGCTAACATTGTTATTGATGCTCTTAAAAGGTTGTCCATGGGAAGTTCATCTTATGTTGATAGGGAAAAGCAAGAATCGGTGAAAGATATTCGCTGTTTGGCTAATCTTGGGGTTCATCTCTTAGACTTCGAAGATGGTGGTGTGATTATTCAACAAGTGGCGAAGTCATTTCTTGGTGCTGAGGTGAAAGAGAAGTAGATCTTGCATCCTATTTTTATATAGATCAAGTATGATGTGGGCAACCAAAAAGTGATGGCTTTTGAGATTGGTGGTGATGGTATCTTAAGGTACCAAGGTAGGTTATATGTTCCTAACATTAATGGGCTGGGAGAGCGGATCTTTGCTGAAGATCATGAGTCAAGGTATACTATTCATACTTGTTCTATAAGTATGTATCAGCACTCTAAGAATATTTATTAGTGGAATAACATGAAGAGGGATATGGCAAATTTTATGGTCAAATTTATTGTGTGTCAACAAGTAAAGGTTGAGCACTTGAGGCCTGGTGGTTTCTCTTAAGAGATTGGGTTGCTCGTGTGGAAATAGGAAGTGGTTAATATGGATTTGGTTATCGATATCCCACGGTCTCATGGTAATTGGATTCCATTTGGGTCATTGAGGATAGAAAGACTAAGTCGGCTCACTTTTTACCAGTGAGGACTTATTTCTCTTCTGAGGACTATGCCAAGCTGTATATTAAGGAGATAGTTAAGTTGTATGGTGCTCCAGTTTCTATCATTTTTTACCATGGTAGTCAATTCTCATCTTATTTTTGGCATTCATTTTAGATAGACTTGGGGACTAAGGTGAACCTTAACACCGCTTTCCACCCTCAGATAGATGGACAAGTGGAGAGGACCATTCAGACTTTAGAGGATATTTTAAGGTCTTGTGTGATTGATTTTGGTGGTAGTTGGTTTGACCGTTTGCCTCTTATAGAGTTTGCATACAATAATATCTATCATTCGAGTATTGGGATGGCTCCTTTTGAAGCGTTAGATGGTAGGAGGTGTAGGTCTCTTATTGAATGGTTTGAGGTTGGCAAAAATAGATTGTTTGGACTAGACTTGGTTCACCAAGCCTTGGAGAAGGTGAAAGTGATTTGAGATAGGCTTAAGACCACCCAAAAGCGTGAAGAAGCTACTTAGGATGCCAAAGAAGACATGAAGTTCAAATACCCATTCATATGTACTGCTTCAGATAATCGTTCTTGAGGTATGTGTATTCTATAATATCTTTGTTTTCTTTCTTTTTTAAAGGTGAGTGTGGATGTATTGGGAGTCAAATAATGCTAATAAATGCCTTGTCGGGTCATTCGAGGACGAATGATCCTAAGGGGGGCTAATGTAACACTCTGGGTTTTTGGTCCTTGGAAATTTCTAAAATTTTATCCTCACTATCCTGACTATGACTTACCCTATGATTCGTAGGGAGTCTTGATGAAGTGTTGCACCTGATTTGTAGCCTGACCAGTGTATGTGGATAAGTCTTCTGCAATGAGCACGAGTGGCTCACTACGATTAATGAGGACTCTTTACGGGTCATTGTGTACAAATCATAAGATCTCCAGTATATACCAAAATGGTTGTTTCGTTGACTATGACCGGACCCTACGAGTCATAGTGTCCTATTAAGAGTTATATTAGGTGATTCGTAAGGTCAACAGTGTGTGTGTGCCCTAGGAAACTGCCTTGGCTACGATTAGTGGTAACGAGTCGTATTGTGACCCGTAGTCACTAACGACTAAATTTTAGCTTTTAATTTAAAGGCACTTTGGACAAGTCCCTTCATACCCAATTAAAACCCCATGTTCATAATGCTCTCAAAGTGGTTATTTCTCATTCATAATGTAATTAAACACACTCAAAACTCTCTCAAATTCTCTCAAGCAAGATACTTAGGATTTCTAAGAAATCGGTCATCCAAGGGCTCAAGGGTTGAATTCTTTTCTTAAAACTTGGTATTTCAGGCATGTCACTCTTCCCTAATTATTATTTTTTGAAAGTCATGAATTTATTACATGGTTTGATTGAATATTTTTGAATGTGGGTTTCCAACATGGCTGAGGGTTTTAATATGGTGTCTTCTTAAATTGTTTTCCCATGATTTATTATACATTGCTTATCTTTTATTAATGGTTTGGAACTCGTGGGGTGTACGGGAATGGTGAATAAACCAAGGTGTCATGGTTTTCACCAAATTGATATTTTAAAACTTAGAATTGGTTTTGAATAACGGTGTTTCCTCAACCTACTAGTGTAAATGGTTTTAAATTGTAAAATTGTCACTTGGTTTGACCTACTCACTTATGTTCATTGCATAATTGGCAAACCAATGAACTTGGATTTTAAAGGCATTGTTGGCTATCATATGAATGAACAAAGGGGCTGAGGTATTCCCCCAATATTTTGGTATTAATGAACAAAGGGGGCAATGTGTTCCCCCAAGTTTTAATGTGATTGTTATAGCATAGACATAAGCTTGCAAGTGTTTGGGTATGACGATACTCACGATGTGCCTTAATGGTTAGTTCATTAATTAATAAATGGGTTATATGAAACTTGCTTTAAATTGGGTTTAATGGGGGTTATGTAACAAAGTCGTGAAGGTGTGGGTCTAAGATGGCTTGTACTGGAAACTCGTGTTTGCCAACAAAAGGTATAGTCTTGATGACTTGTGTGCACATGTCACCTTGATATATATATTTTGGGACAGCTAATTTCCTTGATGGCTTTAGATTTTCCTTTGATTTTCTCCAGTTCGTGCAGCTAACACATGTTGGGGACCTTTCAGCAGGGGGAGTTAAATATATATAGCAGATAGGTGCCTATTATGATGGTTGAGCTACATAGTCTAGGGTAATTTTTTACTCCATGCTACCTTTGTTCCCTATCTTGGCATATTATTTACATATGTATTATGATGTGGTTCATATGGTATTTGAAATGGTTTAACTTGACATTATTTTGTCCTATATCCTCGAGTTATATGCTAGTGTTCACCCCACTAACCATCTTCGGATGTTGTATCCCCACGTAATGCAGGCACTGGAGATACTGCTACTTTTTCTGCATTGAGTTAGGTGGGTCATCTCGGTTTATCGGTTTATTGAGGTGAATTGGTGAGTTTCCATTCTTTGAAAGACTGAGACATTTCATCAGTTCCTTTCATAGACTAGAATTTAGAGTTTAAATTATCATTGTCATTGTTAGAGTCGGGGACATGTTCTGACCAATATTGGTTTTGGTTTTCTTTGTGTAGAGGCTTTGTTGGATTACTGTGGACTTGGGTGGCGCTGGTTGGCTGTTTTGGGGTCGATTGTCGGTTATCAGTTATAGACATATCTTTTATTCTTTGAGTTTATTCATTGATATCTTGTTATATGTTTAAAATCGAGCCATTGTTCGGCAGTGTTTGGTGTTTGGGCTAAGTTCAGGCGCTAGTCTTTGGTCCATAGTGGAGTTGGGATACTCGTCACGGCCAAGCCCTAGTTCGGTTTGTGATACATATGGTGCCATAGAATTGAGAGAAAATATGTCTGGTAAGTGGTTCCTATTGAATGGACACAGAGTCAATCATTACTTTGAAGGAATGATTGACAAAGAAGTAACCTTCATCACTCTAAGGACATCCAAAAGGTAGAGTTGTGTCATGACACTAAATTAGGTTCTAGTTAGGAGGCAGCCCTATTTTTATTACTATAACTTATTGACTTTAATTACTTTTGGTTTTAGTTTTTTTTTATGACCCTCCAGGTCACTTTTCAACTTTCCTGTGTTTTTAATATTTTAAGCTTCCCAATAGTTGTTACCAGGCATTTATGACCTGCCAGGACAGGTGGTTCAATTTGTGTCTAATTCATTTGAGAATTTCATTAATATTGAGTGTGTTCTAAAGTATTTGGTTTAAATTAGAATTTAGTAAAAGATATATTCCATTACCTTATGAAATTGGTTTAGACATTTATGCAAATTCTGTAGTTATGATATATTTATATTATTTCATAATAATTTATAATTATACATATTTTAAATAGAGTCTTGTTATGTAGCAAAATATTTTATTATATGATAAAGGTTTTATTCGAATTACTTTTCTATTAATTATGATATATTCAAAATATTAAATTTAATTTACCATGATCCGATGAAATACAAGTAAATATGTAATAGGACAAAAGTATTTTGGTGACCCTACTCCACGTGGAAGTAAAGGGGGGAGAAGGGACAACAATGTCTAACATTTAAAATACAGCCATGACATTCTTAGCATAGTAATATTACAAGTTCATATTTAAAGTAAGTTAGGCAGCTATATTTTACTATGTCTTCACACACACACACACATATACATATATATATAGATGCGTAAGAAGGTATGGAGCATTCGAGTGGCTCGTGATGTTGTTTGGCAAGGAACCAACCACGTTTTGTACTCTTATGAATAATATTTTCCAGTCATACCTTGATGATTTTGTGGTGGTATACTTGGATGACATTGTCATTTATAGTAATACCTTGGAGGAGCACATGGAGCATCTACGTAAAATCTTCCAACTACAAAATTTACATCAAGAAAGAGAAGTGCCCGTTCGTTATGGAGGAGGTAGACTTCTTGGGGAATGTCATAAGCCAAATCAAGATGGAAGAGGTCAAGGATTCTTCCATAAGAGAGTAGGAGGTACCTAATTTTGTGATTAAGTTGCGGTCAGTTTTTGGGCTCATGAACTACTATTGTCGGTTTATTTAGAAAGGGGGATTCCACCATTGCTATACCTGAAGAAGAACCATACTTGGGAGTGTATGGAGAGTTGCCAAAAAGCCTTTAAAGAGTTGAAGGACACCGCTATGTGTCAAAATGGGGGAACTTAAGGTGCAGTCTTTTAAAATAAATGTCATGATACAAAGTGGGATGATCATTCGGGGCAGCAAGGCACGCAATTACTCTTATAGTTGGCATATTATTATTTGCAAATAAGAGAGAAGATCAAAGACAGGTCTTATTGGGCCTTTTAAGCTAGACTAAGCCCTAGATACGATAAATTTGACTTTGGATAATTAGACTAAATTGATCTAATTATACTTAAAGAAGATAGGGAGAGTCCACTAAAACAAATTTCTTAGGAGTCCCAAATAGATCATATATTAAATTACTTGATTCGTGAACAGAACCTTTTGATTAACCTAATTTTATAGGGAATGGACCATTATCCAATGTTTATTGATTGAGAATCTGTGTAGGATTGTGAAGCTTCTCTTCTCTTGGGTCTATAAGGGAACTCCTAGTGTTGTCCCTTGGCGGCTTGGATTGATGCCTATCGGTAAGAGGAAAACTTGGGATTCATTCCATATGTGTGGCATATAATAGTTTTTATCAATGTGAATCAACGAATCATAGGAAAATTAGGTCACATAGATCTTCTTTCCTATAAAAGAAAATTTGGCTAGTGATTAGTACCTTATCATTCTCTTTATTCCCATTGAAAGATTCTTTTATTAAAAACCTCTCGAATTGACTAACTTTTCAAAAAAAAATAGGGATCATGCTGCAAGCATCTAGGCAGTCTATTATAGGGTATCTCATGACTCCTTGGGAATGGTACTGGAAGCTAGTCATCTCTTCTTTACAAAGCATTCATCTCTGAATCTCCCGGGTCTCTTAGATTTGGTTCGATCAGTCCTAGTTTTCATAGAAAATGAAGAGAAAAAAATGCATTAGCATCATTCCTACCAAGGTTGTACATCTTTTTTCAACCTACTCAAGTCTAACCTATTTGGACCCCTGAGAGGCTCTAACCATGGAGTACGCAGATCTCAAAAATGTATAGTTTCTTCTCTAAAAATGACTTCTCTAGTTGGGGAACACATTAGATATTTACCTTAACCAGTAAGTCATTAAGCAGATCCCACGGTAGCCCCAAGGCATTATTCTCTAACTTGAAAAGTAACTTTTTGAGCTTGAGAAGGTTTTGGTCCAATACGTAAAATATATATTTACATATATATATATATGTATACAACACCTACTACTTGGATACTTGGCATAAAAAAATCAGCATAGTGGATGAAAGTATATTTTCTTATTGGCAAGAAAACAGTACTAAAAATATTATCTATCGTTTCTTTGATAATCAAAAAGAAATTTTCCATTAACCTTAAGTTATTCAAGTTCAAATTTGATTTCATGCCAACTTAAGGAGTAAGAGGTTTTTGGTGTGACAATATTCTGAGGTTAGGTCGAGGGATCAAGTGGATCATGGATGGTTTCTGAGATTGTTATTCGGCATCCTGGTAGGTTAAGGTCTACTCTTCTCTATGAGATTGCATATTGTACAGATTGCATGCTAGTAAGGGATTATAAGATAAATTTATAGCTAGTTGTATCATGATATGATCGATCTAGGGGATATAAAACAAAACTGTAAATTGATCCTTGACCTAAGGCTACCTGCTATAGCTATAGGATAATATAAAGTTTGAATATTATGTACATGACCTTAGGTTGACATTAAGAACCTTTAGTATATGATTTATAGTATTACTCAGTGATTTGGGAGATATCCCTCAATTAGATCGTCCTTATAGCTTGATGGTCATATTTACCTTACTCTTGTTAAGTTATAATGTTATTACCCTACTAAATTATAGTTTTTGGATCTTGTGTCCATGGTTACGAGACCAATTGGACACCATGTTATTATTCTATTTTTTGAAAGGATGTGATTTAGCTCATAGATGTGTATATTTGTATTATTTAGATACTGGTCATGGCATGTATGCGTTTAGATGCATTATTGCTTATCTAGTGGTACAATTCTAATAAAACCTTAGCTTTATCTACTATTTTCCTGAAAGAGGTTATGCTTGCTTTTGACTTTTAAAATTGATTCTAAATGGAAGACATACCACCTTACTATTGGCTTATGAGATCTTTTAAATTGAGCATCCTACTATGAAAACTCTGACTGAGGTAGATTCTTATCCATTCTCGATCTATGCATTTTTTACAATTTATCTACTTTGATCTAGTGAGATTTTTACCAATTCTATATTATCTTACCATTTTAGTCCCTATTTTAATTTTGGGCACTAGACTTTATGAATTTCTACTTGTTTTAATATTAGTTTAAGTTAGCACTTATTACTTATATTTACCTCTAGTATTGGATGGAGTGGATTGGTTATGGATTATTAAAGTCCTAGTTTTAGACCAGGCAGTGCATACAGATATCTCAAGACCCCTATGAGCTCCTTCATTCAATGAGCCACAATACTGGAGAAGGATTGTTGTTGTAGGTCCTACCTTTGTGAGCTACTGAGCAGGAAGAGGTGTATACACTTGTGATAGATATGGAACTTGGTTTATATTGCATTATCTAGTTCTTTTCCTGACTATCATTCATTTATATGCATCAGTTATCACTATTATAATTATTTGGAACTTGTATCTATTAGTCTTATGGGTGTTTGCTTATGCCTTCTAGGCTTATGAGGGCTCGGTTAGGTTATTATTTATCCGGGATAGTTGATTATTTTATTATTTGGTTATTGTTATATAGTTCATGGCAGGTTGTTTATGGATGGTACTCAAGATTTCAGGTACGCTTCTGAGTTTTATTACTCCTTATTATGGTAAGATTTATTATTGTTAGATTATCCTATGCTTATTCATATTTGGCTAGAGACTCTAATTATGATAAAGTTAGCACCCTCATTATTTATGGTACTTTTGATATTAGACTTTCTCCCTCAGGGAGGTGCTGGTTTGTATAGCGTGGTTATATATCCATTCCTCGCAAGCTACTCTTGTATTATTCCTTCCAACTAGTACTATATATTATATATCTTGTTCTCACTCTACTATCTTAAATTGACTATTCACTTATATGTATTGTGCTTGTGTTCCTTATTACTTGTAGTATTTGATAGTTACCCCTATCTCTTTACAGAGATTATCATGTTCATTTCTTAAATAGTTGACTATAGTTTGTATTCATTCTTTAAATTTTATTTACACTTACATTATATTTGGAGCTCAGTCAGCCATTAGTACCTCGTGTATGGTACTCATACTACATATTTGCACCATGCAGATCATAGTATGAGTTCTCACAATTGATGTGTGCATCATGTGAAACTTCCATGGATCATATATTAGGGGTGAGCTCATAAGATTTGGATTTTTTCCTTCTCTCCCTTAATTATTAGACTGATTTTTATTTTGCATTTTGGAGACAGTTCTATATATATGTATTATGCTTACCTTGTACTCTTGTTTCGTTAAAAGCTCTTATATTGACTTCTCTAGATTTTGGGGTTACTTCTCTATATTATTCTCTTTATTGGATTCATTTTTGTTACTTTTTTTCTCTTGATAGTCAGTTACTCATTGTTTTGGATTATGGGTTGGCTTACCTAGTGGTAGGATACGGATAGGGTAAAGTATGTTGTACGAGTTAGAGTCTTTTATTTGTGTTTATTACTTGATTTATATGAGAATATTCAATAACAATAACAATAACAATAATAATAGTAATAATAATAATAATAATAATAATAATAACACAAAAACATTTTTCATTACAACTGTGAATTCCTATGTGATATTAAGTTTGATGTTCTAATATTAATGGACTAGTACACTAAGGGAGATCTTATGATTCATCTTATGTTGCATCTGCAAATTTTTGGTAGATTGAGCATAATTATGTTCTTATATCCATTTATATGATGTTGTGCATACTTGTGAGTGAATATGGATAACTCTCTTTTTATGAGGGACACATGGTCGACTAAAGATAGGTCAAGTGTTCGATATCTTAATTGAGAGACTTATAAGTTTTAGCTAATGTCATAGAATCAACTCTTAATACTGGGTGTGGCAGCATGCCAGATGAAATCAAAGCTTTTATCAACACCATAATAGCTTTCTTAGACTGGGGTTACGCATAATGGACGGTTTGCCATGAAACAAAGAATTCTCAACCCTTTACGGGATGGATTGACTTTGCAAGTCTTAAACATAACAAATCCTTAGCAAAAATCTTCCATATATAACATGCATGATATTTTTGCAGCTCTCCTATGGTCTTTAGCACCATCAACAGTCCACGGAAAAAGGTATACCCAACTTTAGATTTCTATATTTGATCAAGAAAGAAGCACATTGGAAAGATATTGTGTATACCAAGCCAATATCTCTTCATAATAATGGAAAGAAATTAGAAATCCATGTTTAAATTAAAACAATAATACTTGCCTACGTGTTTCCTTACTCTACAACTCTGCCCTAGAGGATCGAAATATCCATCCCTTTGAAAAAGAGGAGCACGAGTGAGAACTTAGTCAAAAAATATTTCATTGATGGGAACAAACTTTACAAGAGAGTTTTTAGTTTGAGACTTTTATTTTTCCCAACTAAAGACCTATGCTTCCTTTTATAGGAGACAGAAGCCTAATACAAACAAAAGATAAAGATAAATATTATCTTACATGGCCCACTATTATAATAAAAGTAAAGCCCTTTATTATCACACACTACTATTCTAGGAACACATAACTATGAGATATATACATCCTACTTTATTCAAATTAAGCTCCAAAAACATGTGGCAGAGCCTAATAAAACAAAATCTAAACATGTTGGCATGTGCAAGCATGTGGCTGAGCAGCTTGTTTTCAACTTTCAAGAAGGTGAATAAGAAACTTGTAAGCTCTTTAAAACAAGGTGTGTAATCTTCTTATAGGTGTCTACCAAGTATCTGGATATGTAGCTTGTAGGCAAACCTTTTTGAGAGGGGTTCATGGTAACCCTAGGTAGGTGATACCATAGAGCTAGTGGTGAATGGTATTTTCTTGTACATATAATCTGATGTCATATTTTCATGTAGTACCTGATAGTTTTGACAGTGAGCTTTCTATTCTTTCTCCATCCACCAGTCGACTCCATGTTTGGTATGTGCTCGAAGAAGATTGATGACGGGTGCCATTTCCTTCTTTTCCTTTGTTGAAGAGAGTTTTTTAGAGAATTATTATAGCCTTGATAGGAAGTCTACCATAATGTTTTATTTTTCCTTGAGGTTTTCTACTTGAAACTTGTAGGGAGAAAACCATTGGGCCTATTAGAGAAATTGTAGATTTGAATGATCTTTGGATTTATCATGACCATTTTTGGGAAGGCCCCCATATCCATTTAAATTTGAAATTCAATGTGATTTAGGAAGTTAAACTTATTGTTTCCATTTTTTATGACAAGGATTTCTTTAAAAGTAGAGTGATAACATTGCTCAGCCTCTTTAAACAGTCCACTTACATCTGCATATTTTTGGTTGGCCATCTTTTTCTTCTAGAAGGACTACAATCCAGTAGTCATTGCTAGCATGTATTTATAATATCATTTTTCCATTTGAGGGAATACGAAGTGTCTTGACTTCCTTTGATATTCCTTTTATCTTTTGAACTACATCATCTTGTTCCTTTCCCTAGCATGACCATATTTTTAGCATATTTGAAAGTAGGAAAATATACATAAAGACATCAGGAATAAAATCCCAAACATATTAATTACCCTAAGAAACTACTGAAGTTGTTTAACTGAGAAATTAGTCTCTTGAAATTTAAGTAGTTCTTGGCAGATGTGTGTTCTTGGAATGTATTACGTAAGGGCAAAGAGAATTCCAAGAAAGTCAATTTTATATCTTGCAAAAGTCATCTTCTTTGTTGGGAGTATTATTCCATACATCTTCACCAAGCCATGGAATTGGAAAAGCAATTCAAGGTGTTGTGAAAAGCAATATATCATCAATATAGGCCAGCGATGTGTAGAGGATTGGTTGCAATATCTTGATCATGGCCTTTTGAAAAAGAGAGGGGGTAGGTTTGAGTCCAAACGATATAACCCTCTATTTGTAGTGATGTTCAGGTATGCAGAAAGTTTGTGATGCCCCGCAAAATCCTCTTCCAGTCTGAGCCTTAGAGCGTATTTGGTAAAGCAAAAATCTGAGTCAAAATGTTTCAGAAATATCCTCCCAAGTATGAAATACTTTGAATCATGTGGGAATCTATTTGAGCATGAATTAAGATCATAGAGGTCCCCTAACTCATGAACGAGTTGAAAACTTTCCTATCGTTCAAGTTTTAGTGACTGTCAAAATTTAGGTCAATTTAAATCGAACATAAATCATTGTATATTAATAAATGGATGGATTTCTATATATCAAATAAAATATCTTTGAATTATCTTTCCAACGATACCAATTTCGCCTAAATACAATATCGGAGCAAAGAGTTATGCCCATTTTACTCCAACATGTCAAGCTGGAAAACGGTGACTATGTTTCTGACGGGCTATCATGTTTCTGACGACCTTTTTGATGATGTCGTCACATTCTAATGACATTTCTGATGACGTTGTCAGCCCTGGGAAGAAAATCAAGAACTTTGACCCCTTTTGTGACGACCATTAGTGACGGCCTATCACGGACCTGACGGCCTATCACAGATGGCGTCAAGTATATTTTTTCAGCAATTCAAGGACGTTTTTGCAAGGGTATTTTGGTTATTTTCCACCTTTTTTGAGCCTCTATAAATATGAGGAACCCTCATTCAAACCCTAATTCCATCATTTTCTTTTTCAATTCTCTCAAGAATATCTAGGATTTCATTCAAGAATCCTAATCTTCCAAAATTCATCCATAAATTCTTCAAGGTTTCTTCCAGAATCAAGTTCCTCATAGTGTGGGCTTCAAGAATTTATTTATTTCAAGTGTGGATAAAGTTTGAAGCACTAAAGTTCATTCAATTTCAAAGGTTAAGGTATGTAGATGTTGATTCTTGGGTCCCTTTCATCCAAGAAGCTCAAGAACCTTTTTTAAAACTAAAAGATTTTTATGTTTATGAGTTGTAAATGATTTGTATGAGTTGAAATGGATGTTTAATGTGTTGTTGAGTTTTGATTTATGTTTGCCTACAAAATTTATGAGCTTTGACCCTAGTATGTGGAATTCATGTGATGTTTGTGATGGACCCTCTTGAAGTTGTTTTTCCATGTGATGTGTTCCTAACTTTTGGGTGTAAAAATGGTTGAATAAGTGAAGAACGCTCCCCATAGGTTTAATAAAGAGCTTAGGTGAAGTATAAGGGTCACTATAGTATGTTGAATAGAAAACCCCAAATTGTGAGCTAGTCCATGCATACCTAGTGTTTGATAAAATGCCTTAGTGAGTAAAATGTGCCAAGATAGCATGAAATCCCTAAGTAGGTGTAAAATTGGTCGTGTCTAGTGGTTGTTGAAAGACCCTAGTGAACAAGTCGAGATATGATGGTTGTAAATTCTCTGATTTTGTCCTCTTTGATATATTCTAAGCTTTTAATACATGTCAAGTGGTTAGCAAGTAAATAGTGATGTGTTAGTATGAAGTTTCCTCTAAATCAAGTGATATTCAAGTACATGACAAGACCGATATAGGTATGAAGTAATTGATGTAAGATCTCGTTGAATGGGGTATAATCTAATAGCATGTCTTCCCTAGGCTAGTATATGATGGTGAATCGATGATGATGTCCTTAAAGGTTTGGAGTGACCCTTTTATGGTTGTGATGACGAATAGAGGTCTATGTTTCCTAAATGCTTAATGAGATGTCCTAAGGATCTTAAGAGGGAAAGTATGTTATGATGCCCAACTACTTGAAGTGATGCTTTAACGATTGGGATGATACATGAATAATTATAATGATGAATGAATGCGTGTAATGATGAATGAATGATTGTAGTGATGAATGGATGACCGTGATGATGCATGAATGATTTGTGATGAAGAATGATTATGTCTTACTTTAATGTTATCGAGTCCTGGGGGTATTTATACCCTAAAATAAAGTTATTGTCTAGATTCCGTGTCAGTCTCTAGATAATTCCAATCGAGCCATGATTCTCAGAACTCAGTGAACTATAGAACTTTGTATCCTCAGATATGTGCAAAGCTTAATAAAGCTCGGTAATCTCAGTTATCTCTGTAATCTCTATATAGCTAGTAATCTAGCCTCAGACCTGTAATCAACTCAGTTCTAATAGTATTAAAGTGATTTAATCGTAATCTCAGAAGCAATTTGAGTAGTCTATTCAGGCTCTGTATCGTCAGTCAGATATCATGATTCGATATCTTTTTTGTCAGATATAGAACCAAGTGATCTCAGCGTAACTCAGTCAGACCTTTTTAGTAATATGATCAGTGTCAAATTCAGTTTATCAAGTGTTCAGTTGAGAATTCAGTTCTGATTCTTTCAGTTGGGAATAGAAACTAGAACTGAGCGAGCTCAAGGATGGGAACTCACATACTAGTAGAGGGTGTGATTCTTAGAAGCAATCCTTGTGCTCCAGAACTACATAGCCAGCGTAGGTTGAGACATCACACCTGTTAGTTAAGGGTGGATGAGAGACATCATACCTGCTAGATGAAGGAAGATGAGGTTGCTTGACCTACTAGATAAGGGCTCCACCATTCTCATTTGAGGACCTGCTAGATGAGGGTCACATAGAGTTATCTTTACCAGTGGCACGATAATGACACCCTTCCAACTGGGGCACAGGTTGGACCCCATATGTGGTAGTTTGGGGAATATTGGTTATGTGATAAGTTCCCATAGTTTCAGTTTCAGATTCAGTCTCAGTTTCAGAATTAGTGTTCAAAAATCAAGACTGTCAGATACAGTCATCTATCATTGTGAGGAACTCAGATAGGTCCATTGATTTATGGGCCATCCCATCAGATAGACTTGGTCTCACGTACAGTTATTTGATATTATATTTAGAGATATAATATCAGACGAGCTTGATCACAGTATCAGATTTCTATTGAGTATTCTTGTTTTCAGATTCAGATATAATCATATTTCATATCATTGATAAAGCTTTTGAAATCATCTATTAGAAAGGTTGATCTTTAATTCTGTCAGTCGAAAGCAGTAAGTCCAAGAATTCAGTCATTGATGTAAGCACATCCAGATCCTCAGTTATTAGTATCATATGAGTCAGTGATTCAGTATTTCAGTGTCAGTAGTAAGTTCAGTCTGCAGTAAAATGGTATCTGAGTTTTGGTATCTAGAGTTGTGATAATTGTGTTCATGTTCTGTGCATTCATGTATGTGTTCTCATGAGATATTTCCATGATTATTTAGTTTAGATATTGTGCATGCATGAACCCTTGCATTAGCCTACCCCGTCTACATACTCGGTATGTTTTTGTACTGAATCATTTGTGCTATGGTGTTTTATTTGACACCATATGTTCATAGGCACAGGATCCAGTTTATCCTTAGCAATTTGGTCCCAGTCAACAGCAGTAGTAGTGAGTCCTGTTCTTCCGAGAAAAAGTCTCAGTTTACTACTATTGTTTCAGACTTTGTTTATTTTTTGTTGATGGAGTTAGTTGGGGACATGTCCCATCAACTCCACAGTTCAGACAGTTAGAGGTTTTTCAGACGGATGTATTAGTATTCAGTTTTTAGTTTTGAGTATGTATAGATGTGTTGAACCTTTTGGCAAGTTTCCACATTTTTTCAGATATTATGTAGTGTACAGGTACAGATATCAGAAAAGGGTTAGCTTGTGATCGTTCGGGTCCATAAGCACCGTGTGACATCTCGGGATGGGATCTCAGAGCGTTACAAACTTGCTATCAGAGCCTAAGGTTCAAGAGTATCCTAGGGAGTCTGAAAAATTGCATCTAGTAGAGTCTTATACATGGGTGTGTAGCATGCCACATTTATGTACAAGAGGATACATGATGTTCTTACGAGAAGTTCCTCTTCTTTAAGTGATCATTTCATGTGAGAGAGCATGATCTCAAGTTGATCCTCAGTCTAATCCACTTCATTCTTTCATTTACAGAGTATGTCTCCTCGCAGAGACTTTGTCCATAGGATTGATGATCAGCCCCTTCAGCCAGTAGATCCTAAAAATAAGAGTGTGTCACTTGCAGAGTTTCAAGAAGCTTACCAGGCGCTAGCCTAGGCGGTGACTAATGTTCATGGCAATCGTCAGGCTATAGTCCCACCTTAGCAAGATGGGAATTCTGCCGCAGCCAGGATTAGAAGCTTTATGAAAATGAACCCGCCTGAATTCTTTGGGTCAGTAGTAGGTGAGGATCCGCAGTTGTTTCTTGAGGAGGTGAAGAAGATCACCAAGATTATGCATATGTCAGAGAAGGAGAGTGTTGAGTTAGCATCTTATAGGTTGATAGATATTCCTTATGATTGGGTAATGATGTGGGAGAAAAGTAGAGGGGAGAATGCAGCTCCCGTGACTTGGCTAGAGTTTTAGAGTACCTTTCTAGATAGGTTTTTCCCACTATAAATAAGAGAATCTAAGGTAGAAGAGTTTATAAACCTAAGGCAAGGCTCCATGATAGTGAAAGAGTATTTTCTTAAGTTTAACCAATTAGCTAAGTATGCTCCCGACTTGATAGCTGACCCTGGAACGGGTATGAGTAAGTTTTTGACTAGGGTATCAAGTGATGCGTTGAAAGAGTGTAGAGCTTCCATGCTTAATAGATATATGGATCGTTCTAGGCTAATGATTCATGCACAACAGATTGAGGTAGATAAGATGAAGGAGAGAAGAAGGGTGAGTAAAAAATCCAAGACAGGTAGTCGTAGTTTCTCAGAGTTAGGGTCTCAAGGTGGTAGTAGTTCTTAGTATGGTCAGAGATTTTTAGTTCTAGCTCCATCTTCATCTAGTGTACTCGCACCTACTTTTGGGGCTGTCAGATTTGAGGGAGAGCCAAGCTCCAAAGCCTAGAGTAGTACTAGTGGTGTTCGTACCTACCCGTTATGTGAAAAATATGGTAAGAATCATAAGGGTGTATGTAGAGCCGGTAGTGATGTGTGCTTTGGATATGGCAATACCTGTCACAAAGTTTGAGACTGTCCCAAGCCAGGTCCCCGAAGTCAGCATAGTCTTTCTTCAGCTCATAATAGATTGTATGCACTTCAGGCTCGCCTTGATTGGGAAAGATCCCCTGAAATTGACCCGGGTATGTTATGAGCCCTTCATCTTTATGTTATGCATTGATAGATCCTTTTCTCTCATTTTGAGCTTATATGTTAGCATGATTCATGCATAAGTTTTAGATCTTGATCGGTCAATTATGACCCAGTATGTAGGTGCCCCGCGCACCGCTCCAGTATTTTAGCAAAGTGTGTTTAGAGGGACATAGAGTCCCAAGGGGGAGATACCCTATGGTATTATGATGTTTCATGCCATTAGATTCATCTTGATGCATGTTCAGATTTTCCTGATAAAGTTAGCATCAATCATTGTTGCATTGTCAAGTCGTGCTTTCAAAAGTCAGCTTAGCCGGACATTCATGCATTAGATATACACATTTAGTAGAAAGAGTTCAGCTTGTTAGCATGTGTTTAGTCGTGTATTCATGAGATCATCCCAGTTATGAGTCCATGCATCAGATATGCATATGTATTATGAGAATTTAGCTATGAGTATCATCAGTCGAGTATTCCATGCATCATACATACATGCCCAGTGTGAGAACTCTATATGTCAATTGTTCCAGTTGTGTAGTCCTGATCTGAGATTTTTCTATTTCTTGAGTAATTTTTGTTGATCCGTATTCTCAGTCTATCAAACAACATTTGAGGACGAATGTTCTCAAGGGGGAGATAATGTAATGCCTCATAAAATTCTCTTCCAGTCTGAGCCTTAGAGTGTATTTGGTAAAGCAAAAATCTGAGTCAAAATGTTTCAGAAATATCCTCCCAAGTATAAAATACTTTTAATTGTGTGGGAATCAATTTGAGCATGAATCAAGATCATAGAGGTCCCCTAACTCATGAACGAGTTAAAAACTTTCCTATCATTCAAGTTTTAGTGACCGTCAAAATTTGGGTCAACTTAAATCTACCATAACTCATTGTATATAAAGAAATGGGTGGCTTTCTATATATTAAATGAAATATCTTTGAATTAGATTTCCAACGATACCAATTTCGGTTAAATCCGATATCGGAGCAAAGAGTTATGCCCATTTTACTCTAGCATGTCAAGCTGAAAAACGGTGACGACGTTTCTGACGGGCTATCACGTTTCTGACGACCTTTTTGATGATGTTGTCATATTCTGACGATATTTCTGACAACATCGTCAGCCCTGGGCAGAAAATCAAGAATTTGGACCCCTTTTGTGATGACCAGTCGTGACGGCCTATCACAGACCTGACGGCCTGTCACGAATGACGTCAAGTATATTTTTCCAGCAATTCAAGGGCATTTATGCAATGGTATTTTGGTCATTTCCCATCTTTTTTGAGCCTCCATAAATATGAGGAACCCTCATTCAAATCCTAATTCCATCATTTTATTTTCCAATTCTCTCAAGAATATCTAAGGTTTCATTCAAGAACCCTAATCTTCTAAAATTCATCCATAAGTTCTTCAAAGTTTCTTCAAGAATCAAGTTCCTCATAGTGTGGGCTTCAATAATTTATTTATTTCAAGTGTGGATAAAGTTTCAAGAACTAAAGTTCATCCAATTTCAAAGGTTAAGGTATGTAGATGTTGATTCTTGGGTCCCTTTCATCCAAGAAGCTCAAGAACCCTTTTTAAAACTAAAATATTTTTATGTTTATGAGTTGTAAATGATTTGTATGAGTTGAAATGGATGTTTAATGTGTTGTTGAGTTTTGATTTATGTTTTCCAACAAAATTTATGAGCTCTGACCCTAGTATGTGGAATTCATGTGATGTTTGTGATAGACCCTCTTGAAGTTGTTTTTCCATGTGATGTGTTCATGACTTTTGGGTGTAAAAATGGTTGAATAAGTGAAGAATGTTCCCTATAGGTTTGATAAAGATCTTAGGTGAAGCATAAGGGACACTATAGTATGTTAAATAGGAAACCCCAAATTGTGAGCTAGTCCATGCATGCCTAGTGTTTGATAAAATGCCTTAGTGAGTGAAATGTGTCAAGGTAGCATGAAATCCCTAAGTAGGTGTAAAATAGGACATGTCTATTGGTTTTTGAAAGACTCAGTGAACAAGTCGAGATATGATGCTTGTAAATTCCCTAATTTTGTCCTCTTTGATATATTCTAAGCTTTTAATACATGTCAAGTGGTTAGCAAGTAAATAGTGATGTGTTAGTATGAAGTTCCCTTCAAATTAAGTGATATCCAAATACATGACAAGACCGATATAGGTATGAAGTACTTGATGAAAGATCTCATTGAATGGGGTATAATCTAATAGCATGTCTTCCCTAGGCTAGTATATGATAGTGAACCGATGTTGATGATCCTTAAATGTTTGGAGTGACCCTTTTGCAGTTGTGATGATGAATAGAGGTCTATGTTTTCTAACTGCTTGAGAGGGAAAGTATGTTGTGATGTCCAACTACTTGAAGTGATGCTTTAACGATTGTGATGATACATGAATGATTGTAATGATGAATGAATGCTTGTAATGATGAATGAATGATTATAGTGATGAATGGATGACTGTGATGATGCATGAATGATTTGTGATAAAGAATGATTATGTCTTAATTTTATGTTATCGAGTCCTGGGGGTATTTATACCCGAAAATAAAGTTGTTTTCTAGAGCCCATGTCAGTTTCCCAATAATTCTAATTGAGCCATGATTCTCATAACTCAGTGAACCATAGAACTTTGTATCCTCAGACAAGTACGAAGCTTAATAAAGCTCAGTAATCTCAGTTATCTCTGTAATCTCTATATCGCTAGTAATCTAGCCTCAGACCTGTAATCAGCTCAGTTCTAATAGTATTCAAGTGATTCAATCCTAATCTCATAAGCGATTTGAGTAACCTATTCAATATCTGTATCGTCAGTCAAATACCATGATTCCATATATTTTCCGTCAGATACACAACCAAGTGATCTCAGCGTAACTCAGTCAGACCTTTTGAGTAATATGATCAGTGTTAGATTAGTTCAGCCAGTGTTCAGTTGAGAATTCAATTTTGAGTCTTTTATTTGGGAATAGAAACTTGCACCGAGCGAACTCAAGGATGGGAACTCACCTACTAGTAGAGGGTGTGATTCTTAGAAGCAATCCTTGTGCTCTAGAACGACGTAGCCAGCGTAGGTTGAGACATCACACCTGTTAGTTGAGGGTAGATGAGAGACATCATACCTGCTAGCTGGGGGTAGATAAGGTGTCTTGACCTACTAGATGAGAGCTCCACCATTCTTGTTTAAGGACCTGCTAGATGAGGGTCACATAGAGTTGTCTTTACCAGTGGCACGGTAATGACACCCTTCCAACTGGGGCACAGGTTGGACCCTACATGTGGTAGGTCAGGGCATGTCAGTTAAGTGACTACTTCCAACAATTTTAGTTTCAGATTCAGTCTCAGTTTCAGAAATTAGGATTGTCAGATACAGTCATTTATCATTGTGAGGAACTCAGATATTTCCATTGATTTATGGCCCATCCCATCAGATAGACTTGGTCTCACATACAGTTATTTGATATTATATTCAGAGATATGCTGTCAGACAGGCTTGATCACAGTATCAGATTTCTATTGAGTATTCTTATTGTCAGATTCTGATATAATCATATTTCTTATCATTGATAAAGCTTCTGAAATCATCTGTTAGAAAGGCTGATCTCTAATCCTGTCAGTCGAAAGCAGTAAGTCCAAGAATTCAGTCAATGATGTAAGCACATCTAGATCGCCAGTTATCAGTATTAGATGAGTCAGTGATTCAGTATCTCAGTGTCAGTAGTGAGTTCAGTCTGCAGTAAAGTGGTATTTGAGTTTCAGTATCTAGAGTTGCGATAATTGTGTTCATGTTCTATGCATTCATGTATGTTTTCTCATGCGGAATTTTCATGATTATTCAGTTTAGATATTGAGCATGCATAAACCCTTGCATTAGCCTACCCCTTCTACATACTCGATAAATTTTTGTACTGACGCATTTGCGCTATGGTGTTTTATTTGACACCATAGGTTCAGAGGCACAGGATCCAGTTTATCCTCAGTGGTTTAGTCCCAGTCAGCAGCAGTAGCAGTGAGTCCTCTTCTTTCGAGAATGAGTCTCAGTTTACTACTATTGTTTCAGACTTTGTTTATTTTCCTTTGACGGAGTTAATTGGGGACATGTCCCATCAACTTCATAGTTCAGACAGTTAGAGGCTTTTCAGACGGATGTATTAGTATTCATTTTTCAGTTTTGAGTATGTACAGATGTGTTGAACCTTATGACAATTTTCCATATTTTTTTTAGATATTATGCAGTGTACAGGTACAGATATCAGAAAAAGGGTTAACTTGTGGTCCTTCGGGTCCATAAGCACCGTATGATGTCTCGGGATGGGATCTCAGGGTGTTACAAAGTTAATTTGGCTATATATTTTAGGTGTATGTGTCATGATCCAAACCAAGGCTTGGACGTGAAGGGTATATCAAGTCTATCGTGGACCAAAGATCACCCCCTTTGCCTATCCAAATAGGACATAATACACCTTACAATGGTTGAATTTCAAACATATTACAAGATAGAGAGTAATGAATTTAAAGACATCTAAGAGTGTTAACATCAAAAACCTAATCCACATAATATCCACAAAGCCCCTACTAATCATAGAATAACCCACGCCATTATATGTCCCCATCTGACAACGACAATGACAATGATAATGATAATGTTAATGTGAAGTCCTTAATTCTAATTTATTGAAGGAAATCGATGGAATGATTAAGTCTTTCAAAGAATGAAAGCTCACCTCTTCACCTCAATGACCGACGAACCAAGACAATCCACCAAACACTGCATGGAAAGATAGAATTGCCTTTTGACCCTACATCTCATGGAGATACAGTGTCTAGAGATGGTTACTGGGATGAGCACTATCATGTAACTTAGGGAAAAGATAAAATAATGTCAATCAAAAGTCCAATTTAAAACTCACTATACATGTTCAAAAGCATGCATACATATATATAATAGATGTTGGGGTAGGGAACAAGGTTTAGTATGATAGTAAAACATTATCCTAAAATATGTAGATCAATTGTCATATATAGGAATCCATGGGCTATATGGGTTTAGCTCCCTTACTGAAAGGGCTTTAATGCATTTTAGTCGCACGAACTGGCAGTATCAAGGAAGACCAAGAAATGCCCCAACCCTCACGTCGGCAAACATGAGTTTCCAGTACAAGTCATTCAAGACCCACACATTCACAACTTAGCTACATAACCCCCATTAAGCCTAATAAAAATAAGTTTCACATAACCCATTCATTAACCAAGGAATTACAGGTTAAGACACACAACAATATCGTCATACCATTTAACTTGCAAGTTTATACTTATTCCAATACAAGTCCATTAACTTAGGTGAATGCCTCAACCCCCTTTTTCATTAAATCAAACATATCCAACAAGTCTTTTAAAATTCATATTCATTGTTTAACCATTTATGCAATGCAAAAGTATAGGTGAGTAAATCAAACCAATTGATAATTCCACATTTCAAAGATATTTACACGAGTGGGTTGAAGGAATACAATTATTCAAAACTAATTCCAAGTTCAAAACATCAAATTGGTGGATTACATCAATCTCCATTCCAATTCCCACACTAATGCACCCCATCAGTTCAAAAACATTCAATTAAAAGCATGATCGACTCATAAAAACCATGGGAAAATAATTCAAGGATCAACCATTCCATATCCCTCAAACATAACAAAAACCACATTCAAATCTATTCAAATAAACCTTTTAAAACATGTGCCTTCCATAAAATAAGATTTAGGAAAGAGTAACATGCCTAAAAATATCACAATTGTAGAGAGAAATCACCTTTGAGAGCCCCAAGTAACCAACTTCTTGGAAACCCCAAGTGTTCTTGACCTTGAGGATTTGAGAGAGATTGAGAAGTTATTTTGATTTGTTTTTAGAGTGATAATGAAAAACTAAAAGGGTTTTAAGTCATCGATCAGGAATGGGGAAGCTGAGAAATGTCCAAACTACCCTTAATAAAAATACTAAAAATAGTCGCCAGTGACTACGGGTCACTGTACGACTTGTAATGCCACGTTACAACTCATCACCATGATTCGTAGTCAAGTTAGTAACTAAAAACCCTTCTCTAGTGACCCTACTATTCACACTATATGACTCGTCAGGGACCATATGATTCATAGGGTCCAAGTCATAATCAAGATGGAATATTTTAGGTATCACACAGGTTTGGCTATGGATGGGACAATATGACTCATTTTGATTCATTACGACTCATAACCCCTAGTTGTAGTCATACCAAAAATATTAGGCTAGCACTCTAATATGTTTATGAGTAGATTTGTAAGACCCATCACGACACTCTACGACTCGTAGGGTGAGTCATAGTCTATGTAGTGAATTTAAAAACTCAGAGATTTTCAGGGACCAAAATCTAGGGTGTTACAGTATGCCTAATTACCAAAATCAAGATTTAAGATCAAATGAAGAAAATTGGGTGGGTTTGGCTAGGTACGAGAATAGGGTCGCTTATTAAGAACAGGAGATTGTCATCTAGAAGAAATTGGTTTAGAGATTGGTAATTTGTGACAAGACGTAGTTTTCCTTTTGTCTATTCAACTCGTATATTGATGTAGAATGCTTCACAATCTCACTAGGAATCAGACAGATCAATGAGCTTGAATTTCAAAAGTTCTGCGCACTCCTACTTTGCAAGATGAACATGTTCAAGGTTTAAGACAGAATGACTTGCCTTTTGTGGGATTTATATTCTTATTTTTCTTGAATAGAAGCTTGATGAAGAATTCTTGATTAAGCCATAAAAGGATTTTTGTTCTTATTTATGAACTCTTTTTGAGATTTCACACAGGATTTGTCTATCAGTTGATTCTCAATCTCCTTCATAGTGTCTTCTTTGCCAATCTAGAACAACCTTGCAATGGTAGAATACTGTTTGAATCTACCCATAAAAGTTATTCCTTTAGTTAGGATTAGGAGTTAATTCCTGAGCTTCCTATAGATGTCGAATCCAATGATCAAGTGCTTTCTTGGGATATTATAACCAAGTAGTTTCAGCCTGTACTACACTCCTGGGAAGAATTTAATCATGACTTGTTGCCTCATGATAACCTTGGTTGTAAGGACTTCTTTTGACGTTGTGTCAAAATTCCTGGAGTGAGGAACCAATTACATATAAGAGATAATACCAAGATCTAATATTGAGGCTGCTGCACTAACTTGAATTGGCTTATCCCACTTAGATGGATTGATTGTTAATTCAACATGAGGGGTCTCTATATCAAAGATCATGTCGAACCCTCCTATGAGAATGTTGATCCCATTCATTAGCTTTGCGATTCGACAAAGATTATCATCATTGATGAGGGATAATCTGTCATGACTCAATTTATGAGTCATGATGGCACCTACCAAATCCCTCCAGTAGGTAAGCCAAAACATAACCCGGAGCTAAATACAATGGTTTAACTTTGTAGGAAATGCCCAACATTGGCCTAATTTAAGAACATAACTTATAATAATTTAAGGGTTTCAAATTGATATAAAATATTAAAACATAGATACCATCCCACGACCTGGTAGATATAGTACAAGAGCAACTAGTAATAATACAACTCAAGTTTCTAGAATAGTCAAATAACATCTGTCTCAAAACGAAAGACTGAATATAAAAGATAGAAAAGAAACTAGGTGACTCCGACTCCAAGAGCTCACACTATCTTCGGCTAGTGCTTGGATCTACACCAAAAAAGTATAAAAGTGTAGTATGAGTACCAAAACCACGGACTTAGCAGGCATCATCGATCGACTGAGATAAATCATGATATAAGTATGATGAAATACAAGATCATAACTAATTCAAGGTACAAAAATGAACCTGAGTCAACTCCAACATCATTGTACATGAATAAGTATATATAACAAACTGATAAATTAACATAAAGCGTCAACACAACATCATGACTACAAAATTGGCTCCCATACGCCAAAAGGTGCAAAAAAGTAAAGATCTCATCACAGGCCCCCATTAACCTGGAGAGTACAATTTAGATACAATTTAGATATTATATTCTAATCACCCATTACTACGAAGACCCAATTTATCAAGTCATGATCGCATTGCTATAACCCACCAACAGGAAAACTAACCCCATAGTCTGAAACTACTAGTAGACTACCAAGAAAATAAAGGAAAGAATAAAGAATATGTAATAAAAGACTAGCATACATTAGATAATACCAAAACCTGATGGAATAAGTACAAGAGCTTCTCGCATAAGAATAAATATGGTACTAAACAAATATATAGATACAACCATATCTAATACAACATAGAGACTAGTTGGTTACATACGAGGGAGGAAAGTAATACTCCAAAAGTTAGGAGCTCACACTATGTATTCAAACCATGGCTACTCTACACAACAAACACAGCATCGATGATAACCCGTACTATAATCTGTAGGCTACAAAACTGTAGTATGAGTACCAATACGTGACACTTAGTAGGAAATAGCCGACTGAGCTCCAAAGGTAATGTAGATATACATAACATATAAAAAAATGGAAACTACACCCAAATGTCTAGCAACTACATAAGGAATCCAATGAGATGATAAGGAGAACTATCCTATTCATAACCAAGAAACTATAATAATAAGGCTAAGAAAGTATCGAGGATGAACTATCCTATTTCAATCATACTAAGAAATCTCAACACTATATTGTATATCACTATCTAATATACAAAATAAGTGAGAAAGGAAAGTATATATATATATACAAGGACAAGGAATGAATATACAATTTGAATAAATGAAAGAAAGGGATATACGGTAACACTATAGTTACATATAGATATATATACATGTATATGAACAAGTTCAACTCAGGGTACAACCTAAATCATTAGTCTATAATTTTTAAGGCCTCTTAATCATAGTAGGAACAAATGCCAAAATACATTAGGGTTTCGAATCCATACGTCTAATCATGAGTTAATCATGCATAATAATAAAATTGTAAGATAGAAGAGCCTGAATCATACTTCAAATCTTGATACTGAATCATTAACCAATCTATCACAAACTAGCCAAAACAATAATCATAACAATAAAAATAATGATAGTAATGACAATGTGAGTAACCGGCTAGTCCAGATAAATAATACCTAGCTGAGCCTTTAGCAAACCCCCACCATCCCAGGCTTAAAAGTTTCAATCAACATATAAGACACCATAAGTCATACTCATCACCTATACTTATGTAACCTCCCATAAAGCTAATAGATATAAACGCATATTGGTGGTAGACAATGTAATGCAAAGGTGAATGCAAAAGAATCCACAATGCCATAATAGATCCAAGTATCATAATATATCTATCTAGACTCAAACCAGTAAGTATAATTAATATCATAATCATCATCATCCTAACCATCACTATCATAACCATTATCATTATGATTATCCTCCTGTAATACCCTGAATTTTTCAAGCTCTAGGCCTCTTAATAGATAGGCTACAAAGTTATCTTTCCAATGCTTCAAGCCTCATCTTAGTCTGATGTCATGGAAAGAAACTATGAAAAATTTCCCTTAATGTCCTGATTCACTATAATGACTACGACTCAAAGTAATGAGTCGTAACCACTCATGATGAGTCATTACGAGTGAGTTGTAGTCACTCTAGTAGATCCCTCAACTATAGCCAAGTGATTATGACTCCTCACTATGACTCCTAATCAGTGTCTATGAGTCATATGTAAGGATTTTTAGTCATAATAGTATGTAATCCAAAAATTCAACCCAGTGGTTACGAGTCCAGTATATGACATGTATCCATATATCATGAGCCATTATGAAGTCTTATAGCCTAACCAGTAAAAGATCCAAGAATCAATCCTCCTTTTTTGATAGTTTTACAAGTGACTTAGATATATATTAATACTCCAAGTAGCTCCTAACTTATAGACAAGTCAAAAAATCCCCTAGCGATTACATTCTTGAGATGTATACAACTATAGTGTTTTTCAAATGAGCATAACTTTTGTTCCAATAAGAATTTCTGATCTCAAGACCTACCAAGAGATAGGTAATTTAATTATTTTTTGGTGATAGCAATTCTGCCTTAATCTGATATCGAGGTAAAATGTTATAGCCCAAATAATAAAGCACTGTCAAATCTGCCCAGACTACGACTTATAATTTCTCATTACGGGTTGATAGGAGGGTGTCTTAATCTAGGCAATAGAGGCTAAAATGGGTCTTCTGATGATGAATCAATTCATGAATCATGGCTAGACCTTACGAGTCGTGACCTAAGTCATTGGGACGGCTTACAAATGATTCCCAAAAAGTTCCTAAGGGGTTTTTGGATCTTTTCCCACTCTTTCAATCCTAAAACTATGTTGTTTCACCCCCAAACACCCAATATATGAGTTGAAAATCAAATATGGGCATTATTTTCCCCATTCCTCTATAGTTATCATACGTAAAATGCATCCCCTTTCCCAAGAACATAAAATCAAGCCTCTTCTCAAGGATTCAAGCATTAATGGTCCAAATTACAAGAATTTTCTTTAAGGATTCAGATAATTAAGGTATGTGGGCTAATTATCAATGGGTTCCTTCCATCCATTGAGCCCAAAAATTTTGCTTTTGGTTTAAAGTATGAATTTATCCTCTTTTGATAAAAATATACATGTTCAAGATGAATTAATCTGTGATTTTCTTTGTAAATCTAAATTCAAGCCATGTCAATGTGTGTTCCATGTAAATTTGGTTATTTCGTGCTTTGAATTTTAAGTATCCATGTAATATTCAATGAAATTATAAAATTATACATGTTCCCCTATTGATTTACATTCAATCCATGCTAATAGTTCTAACCGATATAATTCATGCTCCTATATACTTGAAGTTTCAAAACCCCATATCAACATTTGTCAATATCGTGTCAAATTCTCAAATTATGCTTTAAACTGTACCGATATGAGATTTTTTGAAGGTTAACTCATTCCCAAGTTTAATTTCATGTAATTTATCAGGCTATTCAAATATCTCAAGCTTTGGGTCTTTGAATTATAACTTTAAGTCACTATTTTAAGTTTTGTTATTGAATTTTGTAATTATTCAGTGTTGGGTGGTTATGAACACCCGATACCTACATGTTTACTTGCATTTTAGACTTTTTAAGTAATGAGTTAGTCAACTCATGATTTTATTGCTATAAATTCATGTTAAATTATTAGTTTTACATGTTCATAATTTATTCAAATTAGACATGCACTATTAGTTTTAAATACCTTATGTGAGAAAATCAATTATCAGTGCATCCATCAGTTAGTATTTTAGTGTCTTTCAGTTGGAAGTAGGATTTCACATAAATAAGAAAGTGTGGGTTCAACACATCCTACTTTCCAGAAACTACATGCCACCATAGGTTTAAGGGCCTCCCCAAAGAGTGTTTCCCCTTGCCCAATATGGGCTTAGTTTAGTGATTACTCTAACTCGGTTCAAGTTCTACTCTAATGGCAAGGATAGAATAGCCCTCGTCAATGTGGGTCAGATGTTGGACTCCATAATAGATGATATGTGAGCTAATGCTAATATATTTGAGGATTTTAACTAGAAATAATTGTAAAGTCTTAAGCAACTTTTGTCATTTTTGATTGGTTTCTCTTTGATAATGCAGGAAATTCAAGATGCAAGAAAACCAAAGATAATAAGAGCAAAAGAAGTGAATTTAGAACAAGTGGCCATGAAAGTGTAGTTGATGACTTTTTTGATAAGTCGTCAAATTTGTGATAAGTTATCAGAGTCATTGTCACCAGTAGAAAGTGTGAGAAAGTTGGAGTAGAAGTGTGACGACATCCCCTAATAAACCGTTTGGTGTCTAATAAGCCGTCAAGAATGTAGTCACTCAAAATTAAAAGATTTTCTGATGACATGTCCTGATAAGCTATCAGATCTCTGATAAGACGTCAGGCATGTAATCACTCAAAAGCAGAAGGAAAAAATTTAAAGCATGCCTGACGACATATACTGATAGCTTATTAGAACTCCGATAAGCCGTCAGGCATGTCATCACACATAAGTAGAAAACAAGAAATGGGAATCATATCTGACGAAATGGTCTGATAAGGTATCAAATCTCTGATTAGCCATCATACATGTCGTCAACTAAGGAGAAAAATCTAAATTTTTATTTTTGAATTTTTCATAAGTTACAGATATAAATAGCAGCTTTTTCGATTTCATTGAAAAAAAAGAATTAACATCTTGAACTTATTACAAAGACTACTTTACTTCTCTTTGATCTCTAAACTTGGATTTCAATTTTCAATTCTTTGATTTAGTTGTGGGATATTCTTCTTTAATTTAGGAAGAGAATCAATTTCTAACTATATCTTTTTTGTGGGATATTCTTCTTGAATTGGGGAAGAGAATCAATTTTTGACTACATCTTTTGTAAGTTGAGTCACTTTGAATTATGAATTCAGTTACTGCTATCGCTTTCTTTCTCATGTGGAACTAAAACCCATGACTAGGGTTGTGGGATCTATGATTATTCCTTCATGGATTTAATAGTTGGTTAAGGTTTGAGTGATTATGGGAACATCTTGATAATTTCTTTGTAAGGATTATTTTCTATTGGTTGCAAGCAATAGATATCGCCTTATATTGATTTTCTCAAAATGAGAAATAAACTAAAGGTAGTGAATTATCAATGAGGATTTGGAAAGGTTAAGTTCTCATCTAATGATTAATGTTGTAACAAGATTAATCAACTCAAAATAAAATGTGTGTGAATAGAAAGTTCCTAAGTTTGAGAGAATTAAGGAACTCAACATCTAGGTAGATTGAGAAATACTTAGATGAACTGTCGATACTGATAATTTGGTGTTTCCCATAAGCCACGAGAATCTAATACTATACCTATTATTCAATGGAGGATTACTAATCATAGTGATCACAACTCTAATTTCTCTATATCATTGATTTGAAATATTGTTGTTTAAGCTTTGAATTCTAAGGCAAATTGAAGTGTAAATAACTTTTTTTAATCATTAAAAACCCCCATTTTATATTCTTTTATCATTTGTTTGAATTTAACTTATAGCTACAGTTTCAAATTAGTTTAATCGCCACTCACATTGTTCCTCGTAGATTCGACCCCCACTCTAAAGTTGGGTCAATATATTGACTACGACCGCCTTGTACTAAATTGACTTGTAAGTTAAGCATTATAAAAAATGGCATCGTTGTCGGGGAAAAATTTGGCGTATTGTGTTGGTTGGGAATTTTAGCCTACTTTCTTGAATTCAAACTTGTAAATATTTATTTTCAGTGTTCTTTTATTTTTGGTGTTAGGTAGATTTTTATTTTAGGTTATTTATTACTATGGCATCTTGGAATGACCATGAGCTTGGTGGTTGGAAATCTTATCTTGATGATCCATGTCCATATTGTGATGGACCTCACTTTTGGTAAGATTGTAGATATGCTCCTCGGAGAGAGATGTGTGCACCATCTACATCCTACCGGGAGTATGATTGTTCTTAATATGGTGGTAAAGATGGACATTGGAGTGATTACCCAAATTCCCCCTTCCCTTATTGCACTAACCCAAATTCTAGTTCTTCTTATGAGTTTGATAGGTCTTATGGTAAAGAAAATGATGAACGAAGTATCGAAAAGAGTGGCATTGAAGCTATGTTTCAATGAATGTTGGATCTCTACAAAGAAATGTATGATATCATATGTCATATGCATAAATACATGAAGCCAATCATTAATGAGGAGATGGATATAGAGTTCAATCATTTAAAGCATTCTTCTATATAATGTTTAGATGATTTCTTTCCTGTGGAATCATTTAAAATAATGGAAGAGTGTGAAGATGAGGATCAAGAATCCTATATGTTTGTTGAGCATGATGATGAGCAATCCTTGGTGATTTCCCAACCAACCGAACCAACCATGAGACATGATGCCAAGATTGAAAAAATGGTGCTAGAGGTAAAAGAAGAAACTGAGCAAATCTCTTATAAAGACTCTAAACCAATTTGGGGTGAAGAGGGTGAGAAGGATGCAACTCGAAAATTAGGGAAAAGACCTCACTGGAATCACTTTTTAACATTATGTTTGGTGGATGTGATGAGACTCGAATCACCCAAAAAAATGATGACTTTTGGAACTGAGTAGGAAAATTTCTACATTTTGGAGTTTGTCTTTCGAAAAGGGTATAATACAACCCCAATCTTGAAGGCCAATAAGCTTAAAGATCGATGTCCATTTAGTGGCTTTTTAAGATTCTCACCGTTTCCAAATTCGATGTAAAATTGGGCATGCAGTTTAAGTCTTTGAAATGGAGTGATAGAAATTTCCTTATCTTGCTCTCATATTTGCCCAATGCACCTCAAAGATGTAAAGATCGAAAGATGGGACAACGATTAAAATCGTCTAAGTGGAGGGATAAAGGATGAAGTACTTTTAAGGTATCTTGATGAATTCAGAGTAGTCAAGATAACCTAGTCGTGCTGCGACATTAAATCAGGCCCTGCTTGGGAGGCAACTCAAGGCATTTTGTTATTTGTATTTGTATTATGTGATTGACATCAGATCTTTGAACCTATGGATCTACAGGTATGTTTCTAACTCACTTGTTTTAGTTTGATGCATTGGGGACATTGCACGATTTTAAGTTAAGGGTGGGGCCACTTGTGGGTTTTGATGTCCTCTTGGGGGTTTTGTTACCGTGCCTCTTTTCCCCAGAGTCTTGTTCCTTGTAAAGCCGGCATGTTTAGGAATATTATGTTTGTTTTATGATATGTTGTGTGGTTAACAGGGGGTGAATAAGTATCTAGTAC
>NC_061113.1:78181197-78262232 GCF_002878395.1 Capsicum annuum
GTACTAGGGACATGATAATCACTGCTAACAATTACATGAACTAAATGGGTAGTAGCTTGTGATGTACCTTTGTGCAATATGTGTGTGAGATACTACCTAGTTCCCGTTGTGTTTTAAATACAGAACTTGCCCGGTTGGTCTTGCCTTGGTTGTAGGATAGCAGTTAGGAAAGTATCATAGGCCATTTTTTATATTAGTCCACTTTTAGCCTAAATGACCTTCCATGTGTGAATAATATCCCTTGATCCTGATTTTACGCCTGAATGCCAATTCTTTTTATTATACCTATCAGTTTCCCATATGTTTCTCAATAAACCTATTGTAGCCCTAGTCTTCCTTGGATATTGTGCACTTTGACTTAGGCAAATAGCCTTAGTTAAGGGTGGCGACCATAGGGGTGCGTGATTTAAAATGAGTATGAAGAAAACTAGAATAAAAGAAAAGAATAAAAAGCTGGGTGCGGTGGAAAAGGAATAAGAAAACAAAAGTTGTGAAAAAAGAAGAAGAAATGATTGTCAAAAAAATCGTACCCATCCAAAGTATGTGTGATCAAGAAAGGAGAGAATTAGGTAAAGGTAAATAAGTGAGACCCCAAAAGTTAGTGAAGTGCCAAGGAGGCTTAGTTACCTTAAATATCATCGAGTATCATACCAGCCCTTAGCCTATGTTACTAGCTGAAGAAAAAGACCTATAGTGATCCTAGCTTACCTGTCTGCAAACCTTGGTAATGAAAATATGGGAAAGCTTATAGTATTCGACATACATTGACTAGAACTTCTTTTTTAGGGTGAGTGTCTATTGATTGTCCCCATAATTACATATGTTGTTTCTTATATGAGTGAGGAGGGACTTCTTTGTTGTAAGGGCACACTAATTATGTTTCTAGTTGCTAACTTGTTTTGGTAGTGTAATATTGGTACATGCATGGTTGTTGATGCCATAGCTTGATTCTTTTGTGTTGCATTGTTGCTTTTTAATAATATACATAGTTAAGTTTGAGATGATTGACCTTGGAGATGGTAAATATTTTTTGAGCTAAAATAGATGATTGACTGTGAAATGTGCTTTGTATCCTCTTAGTTATGTTTAAGTTGCTTAAGGACAAGCAATTGTTTTAAGTTGAGGGTGTTGATGTGTGAGCTAATGCTAACACATTTGAGGCTTTTAACTAGAAATAATTTTAAAGTCTTAAGTAACTTTTGTCATTTTTTATTTCTTTCCCTTTGATAATGCAGGAAAGTCAAGATACAAGAAAACCAAAGACAATAAGAGAAAAAGAGGTGAATTTGGAACAAGTGGCCATGAAAGTGTAGTTGACGACTTGTCTAATAAGTCGTTAAATTTGTGATAAGTTATTAGAGTCATCATCAACTATAGCAGTGTAAGGAAGTTGGATCAGAAGTGTGGCGACATCCCCTGATAAGCCATCAGGTGTCTGATAAGTCGTCAAGAATGTCGTCACTCAGAAGTAGAAGATTTTCTAACGATATGCCCTGATAAGCTATCAGATCCCGTCAGGTATTTTGCACTCAGAAGTAAAAGGTAAAGATTTGAAGCATGCCTGACGGCATGTTTTGATATGCTATCAGAACTCTGATAAGCCATCAAGCATGTCGTCACACATAAGCAAAAGGCAAGAAATGGGAATCATGTCTGACGACATGGTCTGGTAAGCTATCAGATCTCTGATAAGCCGTCAAACATGTCACCAGCTAAGGAGAAAAATCTGAATTTTGAATTTCAAATTTTTCTTACATTATGGATATAAATAGCAGCTTTTAGGGTTTCATTGAAAAAAAAGTTTAACATCTTGAACTTATTCCAAAGACTACTTTACTTCTCTTTGGTCTCTAAACTTGAATTTCAATTTTCAATTTTTTGATTTAGTTGTGGGATATTCTTCTTGAATTTGGGAACAGAATCAATTTCAGACTACATATTTTCTGTGGGATATTCTTCTTGAATTTGGGAAGAGAATCAATTTCTGACTACATCTTTTGTAAGTTTAATCACTTTGAATTATGAATTCAGTTATTGTTATCATTTTCTTTCTCATGTGGAACTAAAACCCATAACTTGGGTTATGGGATCCATGATTATTCCTTTATGGATTTAATAGTTATTTAGGGTTTGATTTATTGTAGGAACATATTGATAATTCCTTTGTAATAATTGTTTTCTATTGGTTGCAAGAAATAGATCTCGCCTTACGTTGATTTGCTCGAACTGAGAAATAAGCTAAAGGTAGTGAACTATCAATGAGGATTTGGGAAGGTTAAGTTCCCATCTAATAGTTAATGTTGTAATAAGATTAATCAACTCAAAATAAAATTAGTGTGAATAGAAGGTTCCTAAGTTTGAGAGAATTAGGGAACTCAACATCTAGGTAGGTTGAGAAACACTTAGATGAACTGTCGATACTGATAATTTGGTGTTTCCCATAAGTCATGAGAATTCAATACTACACTATTATTCAATGGAGAATTACTAATCATAGTGAACACAACTTTAGTTTTTCTATATCATTGATTTGAAATATTGCAGTTTAAGGTTTGAGTTTTAAGGCGAGTTGAAGTGTTAATAACTTTTGTTCAATAATTAAAAAACCACATTTTATCTTTTCATATCATTTGTTTGAATTTAACTTGTAGCTATAGTTTCAAATTAGTTTAATCGCCACTCATATTGTTTCTCATGGATTCGACCCCGTCTCCAAAGTTGGGTAAATATATTGAAGATGACCGCCTTGCACTAAATTGACTTGTAAGTTGAGTGTTATAAAAAATGGTGCCGTTACCGGGAAATAATTTGGCATATTGAGTTGGTTTGGAATTTTAGCCTACTTGCTTGAATTCAAACTTGTAAATATTTGTTTTTAGTTTTCTTTTATTTCTTGTGTTAGGTAGATTTTTATTTTAGTTTACTTATTACTATGGCATTGTGGAATGACCTTGAGCTTGGTGGTTGGAGATCTTATCTTAATGATACATGTCCATATTGTGACGGATCTCACTTTTGGAAAGATTGTAGATATACTCCCCGGAGAGAGATATGTGCACTATCTCCATCCTACCGGGAGTATGATTGTTCTTTATGTGATGGTCAAGATGAACATTAGAGTGATTGCCTAAATTCCCCATCCCCATATTATGCAAACCTAAATTCTAGTTCTTCTTATGAGTTTGATAGGTCTTATGGTGAAGAAAAGAGAGAACAAAGCACCGAAAAAAGTGGCATTGAAGCTATATTTCAACGAATGTTGGATCTCTACAAAGAAATGTATGATATCATATGTCATATGCATAAAGACATGAAGCCAATCATTAATGAGGAGATAGATAGAGAGGTCAATCATTTAAAGCATTCTTCTATATAATGTTTAGATGATTTCTTTCCTGTGGAATCATTTAAAATAATGGAAGAGTGTGAAAATGAGGATCAATAATCCTATATGTTTGTTGAGCATGATGATTTGCAATCCTTGGTGATTTCCCAACCAACCGAACTAACCATGAGAGATGATGCCAAGATTGAGAAAATGGTGCTAGAGGTAAAAGAAGAAACTGAGCAAATCTCTTATAAAAACTCTAAACCAATTCGGGGTGAAGAGGGTGAGAAGGATGCAACTCCAAAATTAGGGAGAAGACCTCACTGGAATCACTTTTTAACATTATGTTTGGTGGATGTGATGAAACTCAAATCACCCAAGCAAATGATGACTTTTGGAACTGAGGAGGAAAATTTCTACATTTTGGAGTTTATCTTTCGAAAAGGGTATAATACAACCCCAATCTTGAAGGCTAAGAAGCTTAAAGATCGATGTCCATTTAGTGGCTTTTTAAGATTCTCACCGTTTCCAAATGAGCCCACACAAAATTTCAATGTAAAATTGGGCATGCAGTTTAAATCTTTGAAGTGGATTGATAGAACTTTCCTTATCTTGCTCTCATATTTGCCCAACGCACCTCAAAGATATAAAGATCAAAAGATGGGACAGTGATTAAAATCATCTAAATGGAGGGATAAAGGATGAAGCACTTTCAAGGTATCTTGATGAATTCTGAGTAGTCAAGATAACCTAGTCATGCCGCGATATTAAATTAGGCGCTGCTTGGGAGGCAACCTAAGGTATTTTGTTATTTGTATTTGTATTATATGATTGACATCAGATCTCTGAACCTATGGTGCCACAGGTATATTTCTAACTCACTTGTTTTAGTTTGACGCATTGGGGACATTGTATGATTTTAAGTTAAGGGTGGGGCCACTTGTGGGTTTTGATTTCCTCTCGGGGTTTTTGTTGTCGTGCCTCTTTTCCCCGGAGTCTTGTTCCTTGTAGAGCTGGCATGTTTAGGCATATTGTGTTTGTTTTGTGATGTGTTGTGGTTAACTGGGGGAAATAAATATCTAGGACAGTTGACATAGTTTTTTGTTGATTTTTCTTGGAATGATAAATACCTCTCCAATTGTCTATCTAGTAGCTGTGTGATGTGTATCTATATGTGACTACTGTGAATCTTTTTATGGCAACAATACTAGTGACATGATAATCACTGCTAACAATAACATGAACTGAATGGGTAGTAGCTTGTGATGTACCTTTGTGCAATATGTGTGTGAGATACTACCTAGTTCTCGTTGTGTGTTAAATACAGAACTTGCCCGGTTGGTCTTGCCTTGGTTGTAGGATAGCAGTTAGGAAAGTATCATAGGCTATTTTTTATATTAGTCCACTTTTAGCCTAAATGACCTTCCATGTGTGAATAATATCCCTTGATCATGATTTTAAGCCTGAATGCCAATTCTTTTTATTATACCTATCACTTTCCTATATGTTTCACAATAAACCTATTTTAGCCCTAGTCTTCCTTGGACATTATGCACTTTGACTAAGGCAAATAGCCTTAGTTAAGGGTGGCTACCATAGGGGTGCGTGATGTAAAATGAGTATGAAGAAAAGTAGAATAAAAGAAAAGAATAAAAAGCTGGGTGTAGTGGAAAAAGAATAAGAAAACAAAAGTTGTGAAAAAAAAAGAAATGTTTGTCAAAAAGACCGCACCCATCCAGAGTAAATGTGATCAAGAAAGGAGATAATTAGGTAAAGGTAAATAAATGAGACCCCAAAAGTTAGTGAAGTGCCAAGGAGGCTTAGTTACCTTAAATATCATCGAGTATCATACCAGCCCTTAGCCTACATTACTAGCTGAAGAAATAGACCTATAGTGATCCTATCTTACTTGTCTAAAAACCTTGGTAATGAAAATATGGGAAAGCTTATGGTATTCGGCATACATTGACTGGAACTTCTTTTTTAGGGTGAGTGTCTATTAATTGTCCCCACAATTACATATGTTATTTCTTATATGAGTGTGGAGGGACTTCTTTGTTGTAAGGGCACACTAGTTAAGTTGCTAGTTACTAACTTCTTTGGGTAGTGTAATATTGGTACATGCATGGTTGTTGATGCCATAGCTTGATTCTTTTGTGTTGCATTGTTGCTTTTTAATAATATACATAGTTAAGTTATAGATGATTGACCTTGGAAATGGTAATTATATTTTGAGCTAAAATAGATGATTGACTGCGGAATGTGCTTTGTATCCTTTTAGTTATGTTTAAGTTGCTTGAGGACAAGCAATTATTTTAAGTTGAGGGTCTTGATGTGTGAGCTAATGTTAACACATTTATGGCTTTTAATTAGAAATAATTTTAAAGTCTTAAGCAACTTTTGTCATTTTTTATTGCTTTCCTTTTGATAATGTAGAAAAGTCAAGATGCAAGAAAACCAAAGACAATAAGAGCAAAAGAGGTAAATTTGGAACAAGTGGCCATGAAAGTGTAGTTGATGACTTGTCTGATAAGTCATCAAATTTGTGATAAGTTATCAGAGTCATCATCAGCTATAGACAGTGTGAGGAAGTTGGATCAGAAGTGTGACGACATCCCCTAATAAGCCGTCAAGAATGCCATCTTAGAAGCAGAAGATTTTCTAATGACATGTCCTGATAAGCTATCAGATCTCTGATAATCCGTCAGGCATTTTGTCACTCAGAAGCAGAAGGCAAAAATTTGAAGCATGCCTAACGATATATTCTGATAAGCTATCAGAACTTTGATAAGCCTTCAGGCATGTCATCACACATAAGCGTAAGGCAAGAAATATAAATCATGTCTGACGACATGGTCTGATAAGCTATTAGATCTCTGATAAGCCGTCGGACATGTCGCCAGCTAACGAGAAAAATTTGAATTTTAAATTTTGAATTTTTCTTACGTTACGGATGTAAATAGCAGCTTTTAGGGTTTCATTGACAAAAAAGTCTTAACATCTTGAACTTATTCCAAAGACTACTTTACTTCTCTTTGGTCTCTAAACTTGAATTTCAATTTTCAATTCTTTGATTTAGTTGTGGAATATTCTTCTTGAATTTGGGAAGAGAATAAATTTCTGAATTCATCTTTTCTGTGGGATATTCTTCTTGAATTTGGGAAGAGAATCAATTTCTGACTACATCTTTTGTAAGTTGAATCACTTTGAATTATGAATTCAGTTATTGTTATCATTTTCTTTCTCATGTGGAGCTAAAACCCATAACTTGGGTTGTGGGATCTATGATTATTCCTTCATGGATTTAATACTTAGTTAGGGTTTGACTTATTGTGGGAACATATTGATAATTCCTTTGTAATGATTATTTTCTATTGGTTGCAAGCAATAGGTCTAGCCTTATGTTGATTTGCTCGAACTGAGAAATAAGCTAAAGTTAGTGAACTATCAATGAGGATTTGGGAAGATTAAGTTCCTATCTAATGATTAATGTTGTAATAAGATTAATCTACTTGAAATAAAATTAGTGTGAAGTTTGAGAGAATTAGGAAACTCAACATCTAGGTAGGTTGAGAAACACTTAGATGAACTGTCGATACTGATAATTTGGTGTTTCCCATAAGTCATGAGAATCCAATACTACCCTATTATTCAATGGAGGATTACTAATCATAGTGATCAAACTTTAGTTTCTCTATATTATTGATTCAAAATATTGCAGTTTAAGCTTTGAGTTCTAAGGAGAATTGAAGTGTTAATAACTTTTGTTCAATCATTAAAAACCCTCATTTTATCTTTCCATATCATTTGTTTGAATTTAACTTGTATCTATAGTTTCAAATTAGTTTAATCACCACTCACATTGTTCCTCGTGGATTCAACCCCGATTTCAAAGTTGGGTAAATATATTGACGATGAATGTCTTGCAATAAATTGATGTGTAATTTTAGCGTTATCAATAGATCACATAGTTTATGTCAGTGAAATGATAGCTCCCATAGTTTTAGTCAGTGTTCAATCTATACAAATTCAGGTTTACTTGACAAAGTAATCAAATTTTTAGTTATTCAGGTATCAGTTATTTAGATATTCAGATCATTTCTGTACATGTTTTTGCTTGGTCTTTCATTAATTTTACATGTTCATGATTTCATGCTCAGTATTCATACATGATCCTCAATTCAGTCTTACAGCATATTCTACTTTACATGAGATTTACATACAGTATTCATATTTCTACCACTTTTTAGTTTACAAAATTATTTTCGGCTCATGATTTATAAATCTCACATTGTCTTATAGTTTTCACGTATAGCTATGTTTTAAATGTATGTTTCATCAAATAAATTATGTCCTTATTTTTAAAGCATGTTTTAAATATTTTCATGATTTAGTGCATGTCTCCATATACTCAGTATATTCTAAAGCACTAACCATATATATGCATTTGTGGGTACCTTCTTTCATAATGTAGGTTCCAGATGTAGTCCACACACTAGGGTCAGATAGTTCTCAGCATTTATCTAGCAAGTGATGAGTTCTCTTATTTCGGGGACTTTAGTCCTTTATAGTTCATGTGTTGTATTTTCATTATCCATATTTATTGATTAGTGGTAGTTGGAGGCATGTTCCAGCAATCTATTATTAGTATAGTAAAGGCTTCATAGGTTGTCTACCGAGTTATTCATGTAATTCAAGTTCTTTCTTCAAATTTATCATGATGTAAGCTATTACAATATCTTATTTATTTAGATTTTCTCATTACTATGCTTCCGCTCAGTAAATTTATCTTTTATTTATATTATAAAGCAGTAGCTTAAGCAGTATGCCAGTACATGGATTATCTTTGGATCACTTGTGGTTCTAAGGACCATGTTACCACTAGGGGGCAGCCTCGGGTCATGAAAAACTTGTTACTAGAGCACAAGGTTCAGGTGTCCTAGGGTGTCTTTGAACCCATGTCTAGTAGAGTCTTGTGGAACAGTACGGAGACATCTATACTTTTCTTCAAGAGGCTACAAGGCATTTAAAAATATTTTCCTTCTTTCATATCTCAGATCTTGCTGTAGATATGTTCTCTAAGAAACTTATATAGATTCTCATCTTGCTTTATTCATGTTGAATCTGCCTTATACTTGAGCTAATAAAAATAGTCAAGCTTAAATTTCTACAGATAGAGTTTTCTCAGATAATCTCTGCAGACAATTATGATATTGTAAGTAGGCTTGATATGATCCCATTAGTGCATTTATGTTCCAAAGTTTCATGTTTGTGAAAATTATACACTAATTGAAAGTCATATGTGCCCTCAGATCCCTTCTCAGAATCCTATAACAGAATATAATCTTGATTTAGAATCATGAAACTAGAAGTTTAATAGAAGTAAAGTAGGGAAAGTGTTTATGTGGATTTAGTAGATTACGTATCCATAGGGCAGGTTAAATGAAAAGTGAACTAGTAGGGTTGAAATAATGTATGCAAGAATTTATGTCTTTTGATTTGAAATTAGGTATGATAATGTGGGTGTGGTCTAGAGGTGTACCCAAGGAGATATGGGATTGTGTTATTTCTAAGTTTTCTTAAAGTGGGTGTGCTTAGATAGTACTCTTTGCTTGCTAAGTGCGAATGAGGCTAGTTAGGTAGTATATAATATTCTTAGTAGCTAAGTTATGGGTTATAGGTTGTTGATGTTAGGTATTTTTCTTTCATGGTAATTCTCATGGTTTAGGGGAAAATATAAGTTTAGAGATGTAAAATTAGTAGTATATGAAGTAAAAGAGGCAGATTATGTGTTTAGTGAGGCAAGTATGTTGTCAAGAAGGGTGTAAGTATGTGATGATTATTGAAGCTAAGGAAAGTTAAGGATAGTATATATTAAGGGAGTGTTCAAAAATGACATTAGTACAGTTTATTACAAGTTAGGGAGTACCCATGTTAAGTGTTAGAATCTAAGTTTGAAACTTGGAAGATTGAGCTAATAGAAAGAAGAGTTACAATTCTAGATAGTGTGAACTTATGGTATGATGATACTCATGAAGATTTAAAGTTAGTAAGTGTTCAAGTTATTTTATGATGACTAGTAGGGTTATATAAAGTTAAGAGTTGTATCTCAAAAGGAAGTACTAGCAGTGGGTTTTACACTTTCAGGTGCTGTCTTTCAGGGTGAGTTTATTATTTATGTGTATTGTTATATCTTGGAATCTAGAGTAAAGTGGTTGTACTTCAGTTTAGAGTTTATTAAAGAGGTCCACAGACTTATAATAATGGATTACAGCTAAGGGGGAGATGATAAAACAAGGAACCAAGTCGGGTTCTTATATTCTAGTAATGATGTTAATGTATTGTAAATCATCAATAGGAGAGGAAAATGCCGACCCATTCTTATCTCAATGTGATTTTTGTATTTCAGTCATCGTGATATCTACTCATACCTTACAAGTCAGCTCTATGATCGTAGGTCATCTTCATGCACTTTCTACAGAATCATGTATGACCTTAGTTCCTAGTATAAGGAGGTCCAATTCACTCAATAGTACAAATCATATTCGATGAATTCATGAACTCCAAACTCAGGTCATGCAACTTATGACTCATGTACTCATGATTTATAGTATGTTAAGTTCAAGGTACTCATGGAACACTCTTAATGATCAGCTAAATTTAGATTATGTCATGTATGTCCTTAATTTAGAACTCTTTATTGAATCCAAGTCGTGGATACCCTATTCATCATGCCTCAATTAAGTGAAAAAGTTATTAATAGTATTCTTTCATGCTTTAGGTCCTTATGTTCTAACCTTTCAGTGACTTCTCCTTATGTAAAGATGGTAGTGATGGACAATTATATAGATGGAAAAAAGTAAATGATTCTTGTTAGGGAAAGATTGTTATATGTTTGTTTTATCTAAGGCCATAAGTTTAAAGTAAGATTGAGGCAAAGCTTTTGGTATGTGTCATAGTTAGTTTGGAATTTTATGTGTATTTTTTAGGTATAGTGCATAAAATTTGTTATTGATGAAGGAATTAGAGAATGTGGGAAATATCCTAGGTGGGTTGGATGCCTAAAAGTTCATATGCGGTTATAATGATAGGCTTGAATGTCATATTAGTATATATATGGGTGAATGCATTGTGTGTTATTGAATTCTTAATAAGAGGTTAAAGTTAGTTGTAGAATTGGTAAGAAGAATTATTCTTGAGATAAAAGTTGTGAAAATACATGGGGTATTGAATTCATGGTTTAGAATAGTATTACAATGTTATGTGTTGTACCTTGTGATTTCGAGTTAGGATTGAACATGGTGAGAGCATGTAGTTCAACTCAAACTTTGGATGGAATGGTTATATGTACCCATGTGAGAATTATAAGTTGTATCAAATGAGCCTAGCATTTGAGAGGAAAAGCATAGTTGAGGGAGTGTTTGAGAAGTGTGGCTAAGCTTGAAAGTTAGCAGTTGCATTGCCTAAGGTATAGTAATTCTATCCTAGCTTTTGATTTATATGTATATATTCTATGTTACAGAGTTGTAGCTATCTTGCAATTCCTTATTCAGATATCTTACTCAGATCATGCCCAAGATTCTTTGCTCCGTAACGTTATTAGAACTTCTTGCAAAAAAAGTGTTGAAGAAATACTCTAGTTGAGCATAAACTTTCAGTATTATTTAGTTCGTATAGCTAGCAATTCAGTTTAGCAATCAAATAGATAAGCTCATATGGTTTTCCATTTTCCCATCTAGTCTTACTATTCAAAGTTTCATAAGTATGGATATTCTATGAGGTAATTCATTCACTCCCATGCAAATTGTGAAATCAGTTCAGTCTAAGTATCATGTTTCTGATTAAGTTACTTAATTATCATTTAGCTCATAAGTATTTAGTAAATGATCTCAGTCTTCTTAGTATCTCAACATAGATAGTTTCTTTTGGGGACGTATAATCCCAAAGGGGAGATATTGTAATACCATGAATTTTTCAAGCTCTAGACCTCTTAAAAGATTGGCCATGAAGTTAGCTTTCCTACACTTCAAGCATCGTCTTAATATGATGTCGTGGCAAGAAATTATGAAAAGTGTCCCTTAATGGCCTGATTCACTATTATGACTATGAATCAAGCTAACGAGTCGTACCCACTCGTGATGAGTCATCACGAGTGAGTCGTAGTCACTCTAGTAAATCCCTTAGTTTTAGCCAAGTAACTACAACTAGTAATCAGTGGCTACGAGTCATATGGAAAGATTCGTAGTCACAACAATATGTAATCCAAAAATTCAACCTAGTGGTTATGAGTCCTTCATACGACTCATATCCAGACATTATGAGTTTTTATGAAGACTTGTATCCTAACCAGTAAAAGATCCTAGAATCAAGACTCATGTTTTGGTTGTTTTAAAAGTGACTTAGACATAAATTAAGATGCCAAATAGCTCATAACTTATAAACAAGTTGAAACATCCCTTACCGATTAAATTCTTGAGATGTATACAACTATAGTCAAATTCAAATAACCATAACTTTTGTTCTACTAAGAATTTCTAAGCTCAATACCTAACAACAGATATATAAGTGAATTAGCTTTCCAATTATATTAATTTTGCCTTAATCTGATATCGGGTCAAAAGTTATGGCTAAAATACTGAAGCACTATCAAAGTTACCCAGATTACGACCCGTGATATCTTATTACGGGTTGATAAAAGGGAGTATTAATATGAGTAGTAGAGGCTGAAATGGGGCATCTGATGATGACTCAAGTCATGAATCATGGCTCGACCTTACGAGTTGTGACCTAAGTCATCGGGACGGCTTCCAAACAATTTCCAGAGGGTTCCTAAGCGGTGTTTCGGGTATTTTCCCACTCTTTCAACCCCAAAAATACATCGATTCACCCCTAGAAACCCAATACATGAGTTAAAACCCAAATAGGGGCATTATTTGACCCATTCCTCTTTAGTAGTCATATGTAAAACCCATCCCCTTTCACAAGAATGTAAAAACAAGTCTCTTCTCAAGTATTAAAGCATTCATGGTCCAAATTACAAGCTTTTTCTTCAAGGATTCAAACAATTAAGATATGTAGGGTATTCATCAATTGGTTCCTTCCACTCATTGAGCCCAAAAATCCCTTTTTTGGTTTAAAGTATGAATTTTTACTCTTTTAATGAAAATATACATGTTCAAGATGAATTAATTCATGCTTTTCTTCATAAATCTAAACTCAATCTATGTCAACGTGTGTTCCATGTAAATAAGGTTATTTCATGCTTTGAATTTCAAGTACCCATGTAATATTTAATGAAATTATGAAATTATACATGTTCCCTCATTGATTTACATTTAATCCATGCTAATAATTCTAACTGATGCGATTCATACTCCTATATACTTGAAGTTTCAAAACCCCATGTCCTGTTTAGTCAATATCATGTCAAATTCTTAAATTATTCTTTAAACTGTACCAACATGAGATTTTCCCAAGGTTAACTCATTCCCATGTTTTTTCATATAATTTATCAAGCTATTGAAATGTCTCATGCTTTAGGCCTTTGAAGACTTTGTCACTATTTTAAGTATTGGTATCGAGTTTTGTAATCATTCAGTGCTGGCGGGTTATGAACACCTAATACCCACATGTTACTTGTGTTTCAGACTTTTCAAGTAATGATTCAGTCAACTCATGATTTTATTGTATTACCCAGTATTATTTCATGTTAAATTATCAGTTTTACAGGTTCAAGATTTCTTCACATTAGTCATGCACTGTCAGTTTTAAAATACTTTATGTGAGCAAATTCGTTATCACTGCATGCATTAGTTAGTATTTCATTGTCTTTTAGTTGGGAGTAGGATTTAGCACCCAGAGGCAAGTGTAGGTTTAGCGCATCCTACTTCTCAGAAACAACGTGCCATTGTAGGTTTAGGGTCCTCTCCAGAAAGTGTTTCCCTTTGACAAATATGGGCTTAGTTTAGTGATCACTCAAATTCAGTTTAGGTTCTACTACAATGGGAAGGACAAAACAGCCCTCCTCAACTTGGGTCAGATATTGGACTCCAAGATAGCGCACATGGTTTATGTTGGTTAAATGATAGCTCTCACAGTTCTAGTCAGTACTCCGTCTATACCATTTTAGGTTTTCTTGACCAAGTAATTCAATTTTTAGTTATTCGGTTAATCAGATATCAGTTATTTAGATATTCAAAGCATTTTAATACATATTTTTTCTTGATCTTGCATTAGTTTTACATGTTCATGCTTTCATGCTCTGTATTCATACATGATCCTCAATTCAGTATTGCACCATGTTCAACTTTACATAAGATTTACATATAGTATTCATGTTTGTACCACTTTCTAGCTTACAGAATTCTTTTCATCTCATTTTATATAAATCTCACTATGACTTACAGCTATCACGTATAGCTATGTTTTAAATATTTCCATTATTTAGTGCATGTCTCCATATACTCAGTACATTCTAAAAAACTAACCATGTATATGCATTTATGGCTATATTACTTCATAATGTAGGTACCAGATGTAGTCTCCACACCTGGGTCAGACAGTTCTCAGCATTCAGCTAGCAGATGATGATTTCTCTTATTTCGGGGACTCTAGTCCATTACAGTTCATGTGTTGTATTTTGATTATCCATATGTATTGATTAGTGGTAGTTGGAGGCATGTCTCATTTATCTATAGTCAGTAGAGTAGAGGCTTCATAGGTTATCAGTCAGAGTCATTCATCTAATTCAAGTTCTTTCTCCAAATTTATCGTGATGTAAATTATTATAGTATATTATTTTTTAGATTTTCTCATGACTATGCTTCCGCTCAGCAAATTTAGCTTTTATTTACATTATAAATCAGTTGCTCAAGCAGTATTCTAGTACATGGGTTAGCTTGGGATTACTTGTAGTTCTAAGCACCATGTTACAACTAATGGGCTTCCTCGGGTCATGAGACCTTCGGTCTTACCGGGTTTATAAGCATATCATCATAGTCATCCTCCAACAATGTCAGGTACTTAAGCATATCATCATAATCATCCTTTGGCCTTTCCAGGTATATAAGCATATCATCATAATTACTCTCTAGCCTTGATAGGAATATAAGCATATCATCATAATGACACTCTAGCCTTGACGGGTATATAGGCATATCATCAATACATATATATAACATCAACATTATAATCTATTATCAGGCACTACCTGATATTCATATCATTAATACAATCATCCTCCCATACCAGAGAGATGTGTATGTAGATATATAATAGATGACAGACCTAAGTCATTGCTAAAAATAGTTTAAATCCATAATTCATTCCTCGGGTTAAACTTTGGGGCTAAATCATTATAAAAGTTTAGAAAGGATTGAAATCTTTCACAACTGAAGTAATTAGTGGTATCAAATCATAGACTAGAATCTATCTCGGTCAAATCTTTAAAACATCATTTTTTATTAAGAAAGGCATTTATTTCTATAAAGAAATCCATTCATAAGGTGAAAAGTGGGCTTTAACACCTAACTAGGACAAACAATAATCGAATCATATTTAAGCAGTAATCGAATCATATTTTACCTAGAATCATATCATTTACAATAAATAATGACCATAAATGTACCGAATCTATGAATGTTATCACCATTATTCAAATAATGAAATCATAAGAATCAATATATACATGAACTACAACAACATCATTTACAAGTATAAACACTTCTCAAATGTCCAATCAATGTCATAACACAGCCTTGGGCCCAATAATGTGTTCGAAATAATTACAACACCATAATCACGGCCTTAGTCCCACATACATATTTGGAACGCATATCAATAATCATATCCAAAAACCATATCATATATATATATAAGCCATAGCATATCTATGAGGCATATCATATCTATAGACCATAAATCATCTCTATGAGGCATCTCACATCTAAGGCATATCATATCTATATGCCATATACCATAACTATGTCTATGCCTATATTATTACACTTTTTAATGGACCATATCATAAATCAAGTCCATATCATAAATCAAGTCTAAAAGCCATATCATAACTACAAGTCATTAATCATAATCCGGGAAAAACCATTATCATTAACCAAGTCATGAAGTAACCTTATACTGAAGGCTCAAGAGTCTCAACTATGTCTACTATGCATAAATAAGTCCACAAGGTATAACATAAGTGAAATGCCCTAAATCTGGTACCCAAAATGCTATACAAGGCCTACGATCCTAAAGGGCAACATACTAACCCATGACTGATATCTGTAACTGAGCACTGAATAATATACTAAAATTATGTGGAATACATAAAATCTGTAAGGCCATAAGGTTCAAAATAGTATAAACATCTGATAAAACAACATCTGAAATCGATATAAAAAATACTAAAACAAATCTGAAGTAATTGTCTAGCATACTATAGTCTGAAAGCCTCTAAACTGAACAGAATAGGGAGTTAAAGGAACATGTCTCCAACTAAATCCATCTATTGATACTGAACTGAGATAATAAATAATAATAATGAAATCATATCATCCTCAAATGATGAGAACTCACTGCAAATCTACTGCTACTGGAATCTAAAATGCTATTGATGCTCTGGAGCGGGTGCTTCTGAACCTATGGCATAAAGTAAAACACCATGAAAATGTATTAGTACATTGGAATATACTGGTATACAATTGAGGTGGGCTAAATGGAAGGGGTCCATATGCATGAATAATACTAACTAAATGACTAACATGAACGTAAGAATACATGCATGAATACGTAACTGTGACTGACATTGTGATAGGACTGAATACTGAGTTTTTACTACTAAGTCTACTGATAACAGGAATTTACTGATATTTGAGTTTACTATTACTGGAATATAAATTAACTGTATTATTGGTAAGCTGACAACTGTGTTTACTAATATGGATAATCTGAATATTTGTTTTTAATAGTTCTGATTATGAAGAATAGATCTGATTGACTGTATTTGACAGTCCTGATTCTGAATACTGATAACACGAGTTTTGTATATCTAGTATACTGATACTAAGAGACTATATCTAATAGTCTAAGTTCTGATGGAACTAGCTAAGTTTTGTACTTACTGAGTGACTGTATCTGACAGTTCTAAAATCTGTAGAACTATCTAAGTTTTATTATTAAGACTGAGACTGAGACTGAAACTGAGACTGTGGGAGGTAATCATCTAACGGACCTGTCCCAAAACTGGCTGGTGGGGTCCAACCTGTAACCCCAGTTGGAAAGGTGTCAGTACCGTTCCATGGGTAAAGACAAGCTGAGAGTAAACCCTCTCTGACAGGGAGCTCTTTCGTTAACCCCTCCTATAAGGAAAAATCTCAACTGAGATATATTAGTATCCCTAAGCATAGGGGTACATCTCAACCTACGGTGGCTACATAGTGCTGGAATACAAAGATTGCTTTTAAGGATCACACCCTCTACTGAATAACAGATGAGTCCCCATCCTTAGGTTCACTCGGTGCTGAATCTTACTCCCAGCTGAATAGAAACTAAATTGATTTTAATAAATTGAACTATTACTGATGGTATTATTTAGCGGAGCTGTACTGAGTTCATTGAGTTTTGTTAACTGATGGAATGCTACTGAGATCTGAGGACTGACTGAGGGTACTGAAGTTAATAAGATTTGCTGGGAATACTGAAGTTACCGAGATTACAAAGTACTAAGATCATTGAGATTACTGAACTACTGATATTACTGAGATTTCTGGGAGAGACTGGACTGATACTGAATTTACTGAGTTTTCCTGAGTCATAAGAGTGACTAAATTTTACTGATCATGGCTTGACTGAGCTTAACGTAAAAATATGACATAGCTCTAGGCACAAGTGTCCCCAGGACTCAATAGAATAAAACTGACAAGGCTTGACCTTTTGATCACATGACCAATATCACTAATTCATAATTTCTTAGGGATTTTATGAAGCACATGATCATCATAATGTTGTACATGGATAGTAATGCGTATAAACATGGCATAATTTCATGCTTCTAATCTTTTGAACATCTCATCAAGCAATTACAATGCATAGGTTTGCATGGGTATCATCCTAATCAAGTAGGTATAACATAAATTAAGAGGCATGATATCATCTTGAAACATGGAAACTAAGTACTTGATCATTATTCATTCATTGGGTCATATTATCAAACACCTTGCATGCACCCTTAGGGAATAGGTATGATCATCAATTTAATACAGCATGGTTCCACAATTTAACTCAATTGCATCAATTTAAACCCTATACTAACATAGTTTCATGAAAACATGATAAGGATGCAATCTTGGCAGTCATACAACAATAACAACATGAACATAATCAATTCAAAACAAGAACATCATGAGATATAGTTTAAAATAGGGTTCTTGAACTTCATGGATGAAAGGAGTCCATGAATCAAGACTGTGCCTACCTTAGTTCTTGATTCTACAAAGATTGACGGAGAGATTCTTGAATTTGGATCTTGGATTTGAAAAACCCTAGCTTTTTCTTGAGAGAAACTTGATAGAAACAATATGTTTTTGGTGAAATACGGCTGAATCACATGTTATTAGGTATATATAGGGGTGAGAAATTGACCATTTTAACCCTTGGATGCATATTTTAAATTTTGTGAAAATTTGCTAATTTAGACCCTTGGCGTGATGTAGCACTGTCGCACCGTGTCTATGGAAGGTGACAAATGGGAAATTGCAGGGTGGCGTGATGTGGAGCTATTGTGTTGCCACTTTGTTTATGACCTGGAAGTTTGGCACGATGTGCCATTATTGTGGAGCAACACTGGAAATAGACAATTGCTATTTAAGTTGTCTCTGCGACGCGCTGATGGCTCAGGTGATACACTGTCTCACTAAAAGGGCTCTAACTTTTTGCCCGGGTGTTGGATTTGGGCAAATTTTATATCAATGGGAAGCTTATTGAATTTACCACATGGTAAAAATTGAAAATCTTTAAAATAAAACATTTATAAAATTGGATTCATCTTTGAAATAAGTCTTTAACATTTCTGGTATGATTTTTAAGCTAGGTAGAAGTACGAGGTATTACAATATCTCCCCCTTGGGAATATTCATCCTCGAATGAGACTGATTGAGATGGGAGAAATTATAAGCTAAAGTTTATACTGATCATGAACAACTAAAACATGACTACTTCACTAAAATTACTGCGATTCATACTGAGCATGCATATCTGATGCATGATTTTATGACTGAGCCGATACATGACTACATGATTGAGAGTACTGATAAGCTGATCACATATATATGATACGTGATACATAATTGAACTGACTCATGAATATGTTACTAAACATGCAAGAGTAAAGATACTAAGTTTGAAATGAAAACTGACCATGGAACTGAATACCACATTTGTAACTAAAATCTGAACATAAAACTGGATAAGCTTAAGAAAAGCTATTTCCTTGGGCTGAGTCTGAGTTTAACTACTTAATATGCATGAGCGAAAACATGAGAATGTAACTAGGTATGGAATATAATACATGATCTGAATATTGTGATCTGAACTGAGTACCTTGAGTACATGGTGTACGACCATGATTGGAGCTAGAGGGTGAACTTATGGGTATTCACTACTCCAAACTGGATTCATTATGAGAAGAGAGAGGCATGTTTATGTCATGAAAGTTTAGAGGAATATAACTTATCTCTCCCTTGGGACACTAGGTCCCTTGAGGAATACTACCTGGGCTGAGCTGCTGAGGAAAACTGAGGCAATGCACAAGGCACCTAGGAATTGAGTCATAACTAATTATCTGAGATTTGAAACTAAGGCATGATACATGAACAGACCTGAGCTTGCATCTATCTGATTGGTTCATCTTAGAATGGTTACATTCTTTCATGAGATTTTGGCTAGAGCACATAGCTGGGGACATGGAAACCAAATTGTATAAATTTGTCTGTATAAGACAGCTAAGTAAGAAAATCATAACCTGATTGAGATTCGGTAAGATGATTTAAGACCTATGAACATCATCTGAGATGAAGTATCTAAGCCTCATACACTACAACTAAGACTACTGAAAAGATTCACATGGGTGTTGAGCACGAATGCATAACTGTACTGACTTATCCAATTATCTAAAGGACTGATAGCTGAATACTGAGTCTGCAAGGTTGGCCTGTACTTAGTTTGAACAGGTGAACCAAAATGGTAGAGTATCATGCATGGAAGGTAATGACTGACTGGATAACATGAGGCAACTGAGCATGAATGAGTGAAAACTATATTACCTCAAGAATGCTAGGCTAGGCATCTAATGTGATTAGGAATATTTTGTAAACTAAGGTATTGAGGTACTACTGACTGAGTAATCAATAACTATAACATTATCAAGCTATCCTAAAACTGGACTAAATTTCTGAATTGATTACTGGAGTAAAACTGGGACTAAGATCGTAGCTAAGACGATAATTGAGACTAAACATTGCTTTTTGATAACTAAGGTTTAGACTGGTGCTAAAGTATTTGATTCTAGGACTGAATGCTGATTACTGAAACTGAACATTAAAATTATAACTGAGTTCTGATAATTGCTTGTGAATAATTAACATACGTCAGGGTTATATCGAATTTAACACTTAACTAAGGCCTAAGGAATAGAATACCAAAATCATGGATTTATCAAGGTCTTTAAGCTTAGGGTGTACATGACACTACTGAGTTTAGCTGCTCACTAGAAGTGGAATGTGAGTCATATGGGATAAGCATACTGTAAAGCTTGACATGAGTACATGAGTCATGAGATGCATGACCTGAGTCTGGAATTTTTGTATTTCATGGGGCATTATTCATGACACTGAGTGAACTAGAATTCCTTATACGAGAAACCTGGAGCACATACTATTCTATGAGAAGCATGCGGATATAAGTTGTATTCGTGGAACTGAAATGGGTAGCATACGTAAATATCATGATGACTTTAGTATGAAACTTTGCACTAAGATAAGAATGGGTCGAGAGTCGTCTTCCGTTACTAATTATCTACACATATTGGAACTACAACTATAATCTGAAGGCTTGACTTTCTAACCCCAAAGTTTAACTACTATGCAAGGTTTTAAAAAAAAGAAACTCATAAATTTAAAAAAGCGTGAATATGTAAATGAGAGATCTGTAACATATCAATAGCTGTATTAGAAGAACTTTCCTGATTTGGTCGGGACTGAAGTGAATAAAGTTTGTTTGGTTGTTGCCCACTGATAGCGCTGGAATTAATGCTCTTCCATTTCGAGCGACCTGACTGAGATGAAGAATGACCATGCTGACCTCGACGACCGAGTTTAGGACAGTCTCGAACCTTGTGACCTAACTCGCCACATCTGAAACACACATTACTGCCATCTCTACACACCCACATATGATACTTACCATACTCTTTGCAAAATGGATGAGTAAAAACCCTGCTCTCACTACCCTGGGCCTTAGAGCCTGATGCCCCATCCCTACGATTATTTCTGAACTTTGGTACTAGCACACTGATATGCTAGCTTTCTGTTAGCACATTTAAGGCTTTTAACTCAGAATAATTATAAGTTCTTAAGTAACTGTCATTGTTTTTTATGATATTTCATATGATTTTGTAGGAAAGTCAAGATGCATTAAAATATGTGAAAGCTGTGTCAAGAAGGATGATTTTTGGTGAAAATAATTGAGTTTTGAAGAATTCACACTTGGAAGCAATTTTGATGACTTATGTGATAACCTATTAGATTTGTGATAATTCATCATACATGTCGTCACACTGAGGCAGAACACAAGAAATTGGAAGCATGTCTGACAACATGTGTGATAACTTATCATAAATCTGATAAGTTATCACATTGAAGTAGAAGTTCTGATGACATGCTTGACAACTTATTAGATTTGTGATAAGTTATCACACATGTCGTCACCTAAAAGGAAAATTCTGAATTTTTTTTTAAATTTTTCTTAAGTTATGGGTATAAATAGCATCCTTTAGAATTTATTCACTGTGGCAGAACATCTTGACATTATTCCATAGACCAGTTTACTTCTTTTTGGGTTCTGAGCTTGTAATTTAATTTTCAATCCTTTGATTTAGTTGTGTGAAATTCTTATTGTACTTGGAGGAGAATCAACTTTGGATTTCATCTTTTGTAAGTTTAATTGATTTAATTTATGAATTCAATCATTGTTATCTCTTTTTATCTTATGAGCAACTAAAACCCACAACTAGGGTTGTGAAATCTATGACTATTCTTTCATTGATTTAGTAGTTGGTTAGGGTTCGAGTGATTATGGGAACATCTTGATAATTCTTTTATATTAATTATTTTCTATTGGTTGCAAACAATAGGCTTTGTTTGTTGTTGATTTGATTGAGATAAGAAATCAACCCTAGTAAGAAGTAAATTATCAATGAGGATTTGGGAAGGTTAAGTTCTCATCTAATGATTAATGCTGTAACAAGATTGATCAACTTGAGATAAAATCAGTATGAATAGAATGACTTCTTAAGTTTCAGAGAATTAGGGAGTTAACCATCTAGGTAGGTTGAGAAACACTTAGATGGACTGTCGAAACTGATAATATGGTATTTCTCGTAAGTCATAAGAACCCAATGCCATAGCTATTATTAAATGGGGATTAGTAATCATAGTGATCACAACCCTAGTTTATTATTTATCATTGATTTGAACTATTGAAATTTTGTCTTTGAGTTCTGAAGCAGGTTAAAACTTTAACATATGTTTGATCATTGAAAATCCCCATTTTATCTTTTAGTATCATTTGTTTGAATTAACTTGTATCTTTAGTTTCAAATTAGTTTAATCGCCACTCATATTGTTCCCTGAGGATTCAACCCCGACTCCAAAGTTGGGTAAATATATTGACGATGACCTCATTGTACAAAATTGACGTGTAAGTTGAGCGTTATCAAAAATAGTGCCATTGTCGGGAAATGATTTGGCGTATTGAATTGGTTTGGAATTTTAGCCTACTTGCTTGAATTCAAACTTGTAAATATTTGTTTTTAGGTTTCTTTTATTTCTTGTGTTAGGTAGATTTTTATTTTAGTTTACTTATTACTATGACATCGTGGAATGAACATGAGCTTGGTGGTTGGAAATCTTATCTTGATTATCCATGTCCATATTGTGATGGACCTCACTTTTAGCAATATTGTAGATATGCTCCCCAAAGAAAGATGTGTGCATCATCTCCATCATACCAAGAGTATGATTGTTCTTTATGTGGTGGTCAAAATGGATATTAGAGTGATTGCCCAAATTCCCCCTCCCCTATTGTGCTAACCCAAATTCTAGTTCTCTTTATGAGTTTGACAGGTCTTATGGTCAAGAAAATAAAGAACGAAGCTGCGGAAAGAGTGGCATTGAAGCAATGTTTCAATGAATGTTGGATCTCCAGAAAGAAACATATGATATCGTATGTGATATGTGTCAATATTTAAAGCCAATCATTCATGAGGAGATGGATATAGAGGTCAATCATTCAAAGCATTCTTCTATATTATGTTTAGATGATATCTTGTCCGTGGAATCATTTAAAATAATGGAAGAGTGTGAAGATGAGGAGCAAGAAATCTATATTGATGTTGAGCTTGATGTTGAGAAACCCTTAATAATTTCCCAACCAATCAAACCAACCATGAGAGATGATGCCAAGATTAAGGACATGGTGCTAGAGGCAAAAGAAGAAACAAAGAAAATCTCTAATAAAATCTCTAAAACTCTAACCCAATTCAAAGTGAAGATGTCGAGAATGTGAATAAAAGTGAGTGTGTAGTAGATAGTGTAAATTTTGAAGTAGGATTGATTGGGCCTCATTTAAATCACTTTTCTACGGTATGTTTAGATGATAAATTGCCTGTGGAATCATTTAAACTAGTAGAAGAGTATGAAGATGAGGAATAAGAATCCTATATTCTTGATTTTATATTAGACAAGCAACATAAAAACGGACCTCACATTAAGTCCGAGTGGTTTACCACGCTCAATCCATTACTCTACTTCTTAAGTTTTTACCACCCCCCATGAATGATCCAAGAAGATAGACTCTATGTTGGGGGTGAAATTCATATCCTCAAGGTGGAGGAAAAAACTGAGTTGGGTCGTGCCGCGACATTAAATCAGGCGCTGCTTGGGAGGCAACCTAAGGTATTTTGTTGTTTGTATTCGTATTATATGATTGACATCAGATCTTCGCACCCATGGTACCACAAGTATGTTTCTAACTCTCTTATTTTGGTTTGACGCATTTGGAACATTGCATGATTTTAAGTTGAGAGTGGGGCTACTTGTGGGTGTTGATTTTTTTTGGGGGGTTTTATTGTCGTACCTCTTTTCCCTGGAGTCTTGTTTCTAGTAGAGCCGGCATATTTAGGTGTATGGTGTTTATTTTGTGATGTGTTGTGGTTAATTAGGAGAAAATAAGTATTTGTGACAGTTGACCTACTTGGTTGATTTTTGGGAATGGTAAATACCTCTCCAATTGTCTATTTTGTAACTGTGCGATGTGCATCTATGTACGACTACTGTGAATTTTTTTATGGCATTAGTATTAGGGACATGATAATCATTGCTAACAATTACATAAACCAGATAGGTAGTTGCTTGAGATGTACATTTGTGCCATATGTTTGTGAGATCTTAATTAGTTTCATTTGTATCTTAAATCCAGAACTTACCTGGTTAGTCTTACCTAGGCTGAAGGACAGGGGTTAGGAAAGGATCATAGGCTGTTTTGATATTAGCCCACTTTTAGCCTAATTTACCTTTCCTGTATGCATAATATCCCTTGATCCCTATTTTGAGCCTGAATAGCCTATTAATTTTTATGATACCTATGACCATCCTATTTATATCATAATGAAACTATTTTGGCCCTGGTCCTTCTTAGACACTGTGCACCTTGGCAAATGGCCTAAGTTGAGAGTGTCTATCATAGGGGTGTGTCATGTAAAATAAGTATAAAGAAAGGTAAAATAAAAGAAAATGATAAAAATTTGGGTGCAGTGGAAAAGAACAATAAAAGAAAAGTTGTGAAAAAAAGAAGTGATTGTAGAAAAGACCGCACCCATCCTAAATATTTGTTATCAAGAAAAGAGAAGAATAGGAAAAGGTTAATAAGTGAGACCCCAGAAGCTAGTATAGTGTCAAGGAGGCTTAGTCACTTTAAATGTCATAGATTATTGTACCAGCCCCTAGCAAACATTATAAGCCAAAGAGAAGACCTATAGTGATCCTAGCTGACCTTCTGAAAATCTTGGTAATGAAAAGAAGGGCAAGCCATGCTATTTGGCATATATTGATTGGAACTTCTTTTTGAGAGTGAGTGTCTCTTGATCATCCCCTAATTGACATACTTGATTTCATATATGAGTGAAGAGGGACTTCTTTGTTGTAAGGGCACATTGGTGGCATTTTTAGCTGCTTATATGTTTGGGTAGTGTAACTTATATCTATAGGCATGGTTATTGTTGCTAAGTTGATGTCATATCTTGATTCCCTTATGTCACATTATTGATCTTTATTGATATACACATTGGGTTTAAAGTGATTGAAAATGGAGAGGGTAATGTGCTTTAAGCTAAACTTGATAATCAACTTTCATAGATATCTTATATGTCTCTTGGTTAATCATCGTAGTATGGTGTAATGTAGTTGCTTGAGGACAAGCAATTATTTTAAGTTGAGGGTTTTGATGTACTAGCTTTCTGTTAGCACATTTAAGGCTTTTAACTCAGAATAATTATAAGTTCTCAAGTAACTATCGTTGTTTTTTATGATATTTCATGTGATTTTGTAGGAAAATCAAGATGCATGGAAATATATGAAAGTTGTGTCAAGGAGGATTATTTTTGGTGAAAATAATTGAGTTTTGAAGAATTCACACTTGGAAGCAATTCTGACGACTTGTGTGATAACTTATCAGATTAAATGGGGATTAGTAATCATAGTGAACACAACCCTAGTTTATTCTTTATCATTGATTTGAACTATTGAAATTTTGGCTTTGAGTTCTAAAGCAAGTTATAACTTTAACATCTGTTTGATCATTGAAAACCCCCATTTTATCTTTTCGTATCATTTGTTTGAATTTAACTTATAGCTTTAGTTTCGAATTAGTTTAATCGCCACTCATATTGTTCCCTGTGGATTCGACCCCGACTCTAAAGTTGGGTAAATATATTGATGATGACCACCTTGAACTAAATTGATATGTAAGTTGAGCATTATCACGCACTAGATGAAGAGTGAACTGGGGTTGAACGTTTCTGACACAACTGAAAACGATTACCACTCTGCCACCCTGACTGAGCAAAACTATTACTACCTATTCTGGCCCTCTTATTTTCTCTCTCCTTCTTCTTTAGTTTTTTCTCTTTAATCTGTTGAGCATGGACCATAAGCCTAGATATGTCTATCTCCTTAATCAACATCGTAGCTCTGCACTCTTTAACCACTCTAACTGAAACCCCAGACACAAACTTACTCATTCTAGATCCACTGTCTACTACTACATGGGGAGCATACCTGGCTAACTGAGTGAACTTAAGAGAGTATTCTTTTACGCTCATGCTACCTTGTCTGAGATTGATGAACTCTAATACTTTAGCCTCCTTCTTCTCTATGGGAAATAACCTATCTAAGAAAGTCGTAGTAAACTCTTCCTAATCTATGGGATCTGCATTTGTACCCATGTCTACCTTCCACTATTTAAACCACGTATGGGCTACATCTTGTAGCTGATAGGTGGCTAACTCGGCACTCTCGCTGGAGTCACTCCCATGATATTTGTGACTTTCTAAACCTGATCGATGAACTCCTATGGATCATCTTCTGACTTAGAACTGGAGAATAGGGGAGGATTTATTCGGGTGAAGTCTCGAATCCTGGCTACAGCATAATTTGCCACTAGGTTGGTTAGAATAGTAGTTGGCCATTCATTCTAAGTTGCGACTAAACTGACTAAAGTAGTAAATACAGTCATAAATTTTGTATGAGAGACATGCTCATCCAGAGAATCTGGCTTGATGGGATGAGTACTGAGTGATTTTCAATCCCCCTTTCGTTAGTCCTTTTGGAAGGCATGTTCTATAAATAAAAGCAAAAAGTGGATTAAACTGAGAGTTTAACTATGAGCCTATGCTCACTGGCACAACATAAATACTGAAAGAAGGCAAATTGTTCCTAAAACATTTCATAGCCTCCTGCACATAAGTGTGGTGCACAACACACCTATGTACAAGACTCTACTAGATGCCGCTTTTCAGACTTCCTAGGACACTGTTGAACCTTAGGCTCTGATACCAAGTTGTAACACCCCAAATCTGGTACCCAAAATGCTACACGGTTCCTATGACCCCGAAGGACCATAAGCTAACCCATGACTGATATCTGTAACTGAGTACTGAATAATATATTAAAATTATGCAGAATACGTAAAAGCTATAAAGCCATAAGGTTCAAAACAGTATAAACATCTGATCAAACAATGTCTGAAAATGATATAACAAAAACCAAAACAAATTTGAAGTAACTGTCTATCATACTATAGTCTGAAAGCCTCTAAACTAAACTAAATAAGGAGTTAAAGGAACATGTCTCAAACTAACTCCATCTACTGATACTGAACTGAGATAATCAATAATAATAAATAATTCATATCATCCTCGACTGATGGAGACTCACTACAAATCTACTGCTGCTGTAATTTAAAATGCTACTGATGCTCTGGAGCGCGTGCTTCTGAACCTATGGCGTAGAGTAAAACACCATAGCGCAAATACATCAACATATTGGAATGTACTAGTATGCAAGTAAGGTAGGTTGAATGCAAGGGGTTCATATGCATGAAAAATACTAACTGACTTACTAATATGAACGTAAAAATACATGCATGAATACGTAACAGTGACTGACATCGTGATAGGACTGAATACTGAGTTCTGACTACTGAGTCTACTAATAATAGGGATTTACTGATATCTGAGTTTACTATTACTGGATACAAATTAACTGTATTACTGGTAAGCTAACAACTGAGTTTACTGATATGGATAATCTGAATATTTGTTTTTGATAGTTCTAATTATGAAGAATTGATCTGATTGACTATATCTAACAGTTATGAGTCTGAATACTGATAATATAAGTTTTGTATAACTAGTATATTGATACTGAGCAACTATATCTAATAGTCTAAGTTCTGATGGAACTAGCTAAGTTCCATACTATACTGAATGACTGTATCTGACAGTCCTGAAATCTGTAGAACTATCTAAGTTCTATTACTGAGACTGAGACTTAGAATGAAACTAATACTATGGGAGGTAATCATCTAGCCGACATACCCCAGAACTGACTGGTGGGGTCTAACCTGTAACCCCAGCTAGAAGGGTGTCAGTATCATTCCACGGGTAAAGACAAGCTGTGAGTAAACCCTCTCTGATAGGGGGCTCTTCCGTTAACCCCTTCTATAAGGAAAAATATCAAATAAGATGTATTAGTAGCCCTACGCATAGGGGTATATCTCAACCTACACTGGCTACATAGTTTTTCAATGCAAGGATTGCTTCTAAAGATCACACCGCCCACTGAATAACAGGTGAGTCTGCATCCTTAGGTTCACTTGGTGTTGAATCCTACTCCCAACTGAATAGATACTGAATTGATTTTACTAAACTAAACTGTTACTGATGGTATTATTTAGCAGAGCTAAACTGATTTCGTAGAGTTTCGTTGACTGACGGAATACTACTGAGATCTGAGGACTGACTGAGGGTATTGAAGATATTGAGATTTTCTGGGAATACTGAACGTACCGAGATTATTAAGTACTGAGATCACTTAGAGTACTAAACTACTGAGATTTCTGAGAGAGACTATACTAATACTGAATTAACTAAGTTTTCCTGAGTCATGAGACTGACTAAATTTTACTAATCATGGCTTGAGTGAGATTAATGTGAAAATATGACCTGGCTCTAGGCACACAGCTAAATTGTCGGGTAAAATTACCCACAGCATTCGATAGAATGAAACTGACAAGGCTTGAGACTTTTGATCACATGAGCAATAACAACAATTCATAATTTCATAGTTGGGGATTTCATGAAGCACATGATCATCATAATGTTGTACATGGATAGTAATGTGTATAAACATGGCATAATTTTGTGCTTCTAATCTTATGAACTTCTCATCAAGCAATCACAATGCATAGGTTTGCATGGGAATCATCCTAATCAAGTAGGTATAGCATAACTTAAGAGGCATGACATGATCTTGACACATGGAAACCAAGTACTTGATCATCGTTCATTCATTGGGGCATAATATCAAACACCTTGCATGCACATTTAGGGCATAGGTATGATCATTAATTTAATACAACATGGTTCCATAATTTAACTCAATTGCATAAATTTTAACCCTATACTAACATAGTTTCATGAAAACATGATAAGGATGCAATTTTGGCAGTCATACAACAATAACAACATGAACATAATCAATTCAAAACAAGAACATCATGAAAAATAATTTAAAATAGAGTTCTTGAGCTTCATGAATGAAAGGAGTCCATGAATCAACACTGTGCATACCTTAGTTCTTGATTCTATGAAGATTGACGGAGAGATTCTTGAATTTGGGTCTTGGATTTGAATCTCCAATTGAAAACCCTAGCTTTTTCTTGAGAGAAACTTGATAGAAACAATATATTTTGGATGAAATATGGCTGAATCACGTGTTTTTGGGTATATATAGGGGTGAAAAATTGACCCTTTTAACCCTTGGATGTGTATTTTAAATTCTGTGAAAATTTCCTAATTTTGACCCCTGGTGCGATGCGGCGCTATCACGTCGTGTCTCTGGAAAGTGACAAATGGGAAATTGCATGGTGGTGCGATGCGGAGCTATCGTGTTGCCACTTTTTTTGTGACCTAGAAGTTTGGCACGACGCGCCACTATCGCGAAGCAATACTGGAAATAGACAATTGCCATTTAAGCTGTCTCCGCGACGTGTTGATGGCTTAGGTGATACACTGTCTCACTAAAAGGGCTCTAACTCTTCGCCCGGGTGTCGGATTTGGGTGAATTTGATATCGATGGGAAGCTTATTGAATTTTTCACATGATAAAAAGTGAAAATATTGAAAATACCACATGTATAAAAATGGATTCATCTTTGAAATAAGTCTGTAATATTTCTAGGACGATTTTAATCTACGTAGAAGTACGGGGTACTACAAAAAGTCTTTACCCAAGGAGGGTTAGAAGAACCTACTTCTAATCCTCGAATTCTGTATTTAGTCAAATTCTACATCAGACTAGACTAAGGTTTCTAAATTAACCTCTAGAGGTTACATAAGCCAAAATTAGCCCTAAGATAGGGATTCCACCTAGAACATGAGCAATTAATTCAACTCGGCCTAAATTATGGTTTCAAGATCACTAAAATAACCAATTAAGGTTAATCATGTTGATCACGCTTCCAACACTTAAACTACATCCCAAATTTGGTGTCATATCATACCCATTCCACGAACTAGCTTAATTAAAAAAAAGGCAATAGGATCGTGAAAGTGTAATAAGCATTTCACTTTACGGGTCACTTCACCAGTCTAATCCACAAACCTCAATAATCAAGACTAATTCACAGTATTCTGCCCATCATAAATCTTAACACTCACATTCACATGCAATATATAAAACCTATCATCTTGTGAAGAAAAGTAGATAGAAACATACCTCAATGCTTAACTGTAAATTGTTGAATCATTCATCAAATGTCCATCTTCACTCCATGATCCTAAAATGCAGCCACGCTAGCAAAAATATAATCTATGCATCATTAGGAGTAAAATAATACTCATATTGCTATATTTAAAACATGTCTAAATATAGATCGGGAATATGGGTTTGAAAATTAAAAGGGTAAAATCATAATTTTGTTTTAGAAATATGTTTTCCATACTCTTAGGAGTCTACATCTGAAACCCCATGTGAAAATGAGTTAAAACAAGGTTCAAATCAAAGAAAAAACACTTTAAAACTTTATCAGCAAATCCCCCCCCCCTAAAACTCATTTTAAAATAAAGAATTTGAAGTATTTTTAAAGATAAAATTGAAGGAAAATGATAATTATAATATTAAAATACTTACCCATGGATGAAATCCCAAAAACTCTATTGAAATCACCCAAATCCGAGCTCCCAAGCTCAAAAATGGTAAAAATAGGGTTTTTGATTCTCAACTTGGGTGAAAATCCCAAAAACTAAAATATCATTTCTTGGGAAATAGTAAAAATAGATTTCTAAACTAATATACAAAGATTATACGAGAAAAACGCATCAAAAATCATTAAAATCAAAACTTCCTAGCTCCCAAAATGTCAAAAATACGAACTTGGGATTTTATACTCAATGATGGTCGTGATCGCAAACTTTTGGCTACTCTCACGACCTGATTAGAGGCTAAAAATGTTGCTATCGTGATCTTTTGGTAATGATCGCAAACACATCAGCACCAGTAAAGTCAAAAACTTATTTTTGACCCTCGGAACTCATCTGAAACCCTATGAAGATATTTAGAGAAATTCGAGTGTAAACCACATTTCGAATCCAATGGAATCATCAAAAATTTCATCCGATATCTTTTTGGAAAAATTGGATCCACACCTGTAGTTCTACTTTTCACATAATCCTCTCAATAGTCCAAAACAATTATGGAAGCTTTAGGACCTGAACCAAGGGTCCCCCTAGCCTAAAATCGATGTTCTGGAGTTAATGGTGCTGTTAGAATTTCCTTCGGAGATCATCTACTAGGAGATTTGGTTTGAGACCAAATCCTAAACAATAAAAGCTTCAAATTAGGGAAATGAGCCTAAAATCCAATCAAACTATCTGATTACTGAACCGATAGTTCTCACAAGTCATAAATGACCTGTAGTTATTGTAGGGAGGCTCGAAACACCAGAAATGCATGCAAATCGAGGAATAACCTGGAGGGTCATTACAATTACTTACCACTAACCATCATTATCATTTAACCAACATTCAACAACTTTCCATCATTTATCCATTTCAACATTTATCGATTAATCATCTCTTATCATTAATCATCATATCAACTAGCCACTATTTATCAACTAAGCATTTTTTATCAACTAGTCACCACTTTCCATCTAGGCATCTTTTATCAACTAGTCATTATATATCATGTCTATTATATCATAGCATATATTCAAACTTAAATCGGTAAGCATTATAATCAAGGTCATATCCATCCTCCAGAATTGAACTGGGCATATAAATAACATAAAAATCATCTTTCAAAATTAAATCGGGAGTAATCAACATCATACTCATCCTCTGAAATTAAATTGGGTCTAATAAACATCATAATCATCCTCTAGAATTAAACTAATATAATCAACATCATAATTATCTTTTTGAATTGAACTGGCTACATAATCATCACATATACATAAATAAGCAATGAAATAATCAATAGCATAGTAGATAATATTGGCAACAAGTAAGGGTCCCTTTATAGTAGATGATAAAATGGGCAATAAGCAAGGGTACCGAACATCGACCCATCATAGTCATCAAGTGCTACACTCCTAAATATCATCGTACTGAGCCCCTCCTAAGTAAATAACAAATGTATTAAAGGTCAAAAGAAGCAATTCAAGTCTTGGACTACGGTAGGTCGAAGTACCTACTCCTAATCCTCTAAATCCCATTTTAAGGAAAGGCCACTCAAGTCTAAAATAAGGTAATTCCATTTTTAGATGTTAACTAAGCAAAAATCATCCCTAGGATAGAAATTTTACCTTAAACATTCATGACTAAGTTAATTATGTCAAACTTACAATGTTCAGAGATCCTAAAAGGTTTAACTAGACCAAATCTTGCATTTCATCAAACCAAAACGTAAAACCCATCCCAAATCTAACATAATATGATAAAAAACCATGAAGTAGCTCAATCTAACAAAGGGTGAAACCTAACCAACCTCGATGCCAAAGAAAGCTCAACAATCTACTAAACCCCCACTTTTCGCTTTCGAGAATCCTCCTTAAGATTCCAAGAAAATCAAATTATAATCATTAATAAGAGAATAATGTTACCCATATTTCACCATTCTGCTTTGGGTCCAAAAATCACACCAAAACCCCATGTGGGTTCCACTTATGAAAATTGCATTTCTAAAACCAACCTAATATTCACACATTTTTAAGGAATCATCACCCTTAAATGGGTGAAATATAAGCTAAATCAGGAAAAAAATCAAAACCTTAAGGTTTTGGGGGTTTTGAACAAGAAATCAAGAAAATCTACCAAGAAAAGGGTGAATTCTTACTTTAAATCGAAAGATAATTATGGAAACAAGTGTTAATCAAGCTTTCCAATCACCCACAAGCTTCAATCCCACTTAATCTCACTCTATAGGGTTTAAGATCTCAAGAAATGGATGATAAACTGCTAAAATCTCAAAATAAGGGGTACATTTATACCTAGCCCAGGCCCTCGGGCTATCGCGATTGGGATCTCACAATCACCACATCTTGTGGATTCATGGGACATTCATGATCATGACCTACACCTAAAATAACACTAGTGCAATTCCAAGGGTATCGCGATCACTACCCTTGGCTTGTGATGGCAATGACACCAGTTGACACCGGAGACTTAGAATTTTTCCAAGTCTCCGCCAACCGCTCGGGATTTATTTGGAGTCCCATATATGAAAATGAACTATATAAATATACCAAATTTGAAATTTAGGACTCAATGGCATAGTATAAATTTCCATCTAAGGTTATTTTTAAAAAATATGGGTCCCACACCCATATTCCAATTCCTTAACTTTCCGACCAATAGGTCAAAATAAACTCGGTGCCTCGGGACCCAACCAAAGGTCCACCTATCCTAAAATCAATATTTCAAATTTTTTGGCACAGTTATAATTTGCATTTGAGGTCATTTTACTGAGTTTTTCATTCAGTGTCCAATTGAAACCAGTAAAGACTTCAAAACAAGATATTGGCTCTAAAAACCAAAAAAACTGCCTGGTAACCAAACTGTCAGTTCCAAAAAGTCAAAAATGACTTAGCACAGCTATAGGAAAGCTCTAATTAAAAAAAATGGAAATATAGAAAATAACCTGAAGGGTCATTACCTGATACTTGCTCCATTTGTTGTGCCTCAATCACATGAAATTTCCTTATGTTTCTTGGGTGTATCTAGACAATAATATTCTCTATGAGAATATGACTGTTTTGATATAAGCTCATCATTCCCTAGGATAAGGGGATTTGGATCATGATTATTGGTAATTAAATCGGTAGCATAGCTTAAAAAGCCATGATCCGGTAATTTCTCATCATCTTTAAGATGGCATTATTTCAAAGATGCCCAATCTTCATCATTGAATTCTTAGTTAGGGATCTTTAATGTATTACCTAAAATAATGGGATTCGGATTCAAGGAGATTGAATCATTGTTTAGAGTAACATAAATTGAGATCATCATGTTTTCTTGATCAACTGCTTGGGTATTCATGTCAGAATTCTATTTTCTTTTGTCTTATTTTTGGACTACTTTAACTTGCTCTTAAAATATAATAGCATCTTTTTTTTCCCATGGTAGTTTGGCGATGTCAAACTCCTGCTCGTCTACAAAATTTAGAGAGGAAAGTAACAGAAATATGGCCTATTTTTTCTAGTGAGTACGTTTGTGGTGACATAAGGAATAGGGTTGGGTTTGGTAGTGAGTTTTGGGTTCTCTTTGGTCCAAAGCTACCATATTTTAGGTGCTAGATTTGTTCATTCGGGTAAGTAATTTCTTTTTATTACTGGCTAAAGAAGTGGGATATTGAGGTACCTAGTGGCATATATCATATTGCAAGGTGTTGAGTTGATTTTCTAAGACTCTAATAAGTCCATCATTCTAAGCGGATGAGTTTTTTGTTTTTTTGCTCATGACACTATTTTCTAACTTAATGGACTTCTTTTCCCCTATTTTCAGGATAAAATTCTTATTTGGTATTTTTGGAGTGTGGCTCAAGTTATGCTTTTCAAAGTTTTGGTTTGATGGAAAATTAGATATGTAACTGGAACTAATAGGAGATATTATAAACATGTAAGTCTCAAGCTCTCTTCTAACTTGAATGGCTTTATTTGTGGAAGGGATAGGTTATATGTCATCCTCTTGGCACATGTTATGATTTTAATCAATATTTTATGGGTCGTGTCTAATGAAAGAAAATTTTTGCAACATATTGTTGTGACCCTCATGATTGAAATATTTAATCCAATCATGATTACTCTAAAAGTTGTTGAGAAACCAGGATATAGTTTTTGGGTTTTCCATATCTAAGAGGTCATTAGTGGGTTAGTACATATGGATAGATAAGGTCGTTTTAAGGGTCTTTTTGAGATGAGAGTGGTTAAATTAATAGTGACTATTTTGTTGCCCTTTTTGGTAAAATTAGGTCCAATGTATTAGAGAGGTTGAGGATGGTGTCTTAACTTATCATAATTTATGGCCCATGAGTCTGAATCACTTTGATGAGGTCTTACCTTTAAAATTAGTCGTGTGATGTAGGTGCACTGGGTGGTTCTAGTAGTGGCATTTATGTTCAGGAACAAAGCATTTTATCCATCAGAAAGATATAGGTCCATAGCATGGTTCTCGAGTCGCCAAACTATCTAGTAGTGGAGAATTTTATGGATGGCATCTATAGCTTTTGGATATACAAGGATTTAGACCTATTTATTCAATGGCTCTATCAGATATGGATCAAAGAGGGACATATTAAAGTTGGGAAAGATAGTGACAAAAATTGTCCCGATATTCAGTGATCTTTGAGCTACCCAAGTTCGTATGTTTGTAGTCGTTGTCTCTTGTATGAAAAAGGGAAATACATACCATTAATGATTTCTATTTTCTTCCATGATATATCAAAGCAACTCTAACATCACCAAAATATACATGGGTGGAGACTTGGATTTTCTGCTATCCCAAAAAATCCTTCAGCATCTACGGAGTAATAAACTATTCCTCTTGAGTTGGAAGAATAGGATGTAGGTCGAGTTTTGATGCAACAATGAATCCTTTAACTCCTTTTGTCTTTTGATGTACCAAAGAATGGATTTGTAGCCACGGATAGAACGCTTTCGTTACAAAGGAAAAGTATGGGTATAGTAGAGGTAGATATGTAAAAGATATTTTATTTTTTGGTGGTAACGCATCTACTTCATACAGGTAGTTATATTTACATGATAGAGTTTTACTGTGAGTATGAGACATGTTTAATTTTGCTAGAGATTTACACAGACTAGACGTAGACGAGAAAGATGGTAAAGACTCTAAGAACGACATATTTTTGTTGTTTTCTGGACTATAAAGACTAGATATATTAGTGATAAATATCTAAGGAAAGTAACTACGACACAAATATTAACATGACTTCAGTAGTAATAATAGGAAACTAAACACTTTATTTAGATTTAAGGCTAAAGACTCAAACAAAGTAAAATGAAGACTGAAAATGTAAAGTTGTCTCTTGAACAGCAATGAAAATAGATCTTATGTGAACACTTGCTTTCTCCCTCACTCCGAGAATAGGACAGCTCTGACACCAACATAAAGATATAAGAGAGGAATGAATAAAGTATGTGTGTTAATTACTTTCCATCCCTAGTCGATGTAGTCCTATCTTGAGTATTATTGCTTTAATTGGTGTAGATGTTGACAGTCATATTTGTAGAGTGGAGCTTACTCAAGGGCGGGCAAGATTTTTAGTGCGAGGGTTTCTGTGTGGATAAAAGTCATAATTTTATACTATACTTTGACTCAATTTTACTTTTTTTATACTATTTGACCGTACTTAATATGAAATACACTTATGTAGCTTATCTAGATGTGTAAGATGGAGAACAAAGGATTTTGCACGGATTTGGAGCATATTGGTGTGATAATTGACCTTTTAAGTTTTAGTAGGAGCCAAAGAAGGTGATTCAGAGAAGATACAAGGATGGTACATCAAGAAGGGAGCTTAACAAAAACAAAATATGAATAAAAGGAAAAAGCACACTATGGAAAGGCCCTGGGTTGTTGTCGTAGGCTCCCACATAGTGCAAAAAGGAATCCTCAAGACATGCAGTGAATGGAATTTCCCAAATCACTATGAGATTTACACTGTGCATTTCCAGACCAATTTTGGCCTGGTTCGATCCAAGCAATACAAATTTTGACCTGAAATCCCCTAAAACCCTATATATACTACTTTTAGTCATTATAATCAGATTTAACTAAGTATTGAACCAAGTAAAAGCAAAGGGAAATACATGTAGATCGGGAGTAACATCTCCACATAGTTTTTTGTTCTCTTTTTACTACTTTTAGTCATTTAAATTCTATTTATTAATGAATTTCTTATTGTGTAATTAGTTTATGAGCAGCTAAACTCATTAGAATCTAGGGTTTGGTTTGATTTGATTTGATTTCCACTATAAAGTTATTTATTTTCTTTTGTGCTTAGTTGTTTGTTTTCTTGATCACCTCTTAAACACTATTTATGAGGCATAAATTGGACTTGGAATAGGAAACATATGTTCACAATAAGGGAACGTAGGGCGTGGTTTTAGAAACAATATTGAGAAGAAGGAATGATTCTCTAACATGGACAGTAATAAACTCGTTAGCCTTTCTTAGTTGATGTGAAAGAGAAATCATATGCACTTCACTATTGATCAATGACCATTAGAATTTAGGCATTAGGAATAGTCAAGTGGGCATAGAGTTAGTTTGGAAAGACGCTCAAAAAAATAAATATCAATCTGCAACTAGTAACTTAGGGAATAAATTAAACTAATTATCTAATAAACTCCACTGGATTGTTGCAATACAGCAACCCAAGATAATTAATCAACTCTGAAGATACCAAACAACCTACAATCACTTTTACATTTTAAAATCTAAATTATTTTAGTAGTTAATAATCTCTCAGTCAACTAATATTATTTTTTTATTCATTGAATAGTGAGATACAAATTCAATCTTGCTATCAATATGTAAATTTCCCTTGGGATCCATATTTGGACTCTCAAGTCCTATATTACTTGTCAAACCATGTACACTTATGTGTGTAGTTAGATAAAACATTCTTAAACCATTTTTAAACATTATCCAATTATTATTTTATGATTTCATCTTCAAACCTTGGTTTTTTAAATTGGAAATGATTTTGAGATTGATTTAACTCTATTTTCTAATGAAATTTTTTATTTAAACTCCTTAAGTTGTGGTAACTATATTTTTAAACAAAAATCTCATTTTGCCCTTAGGAGATTGGGGTTGAATTTTGGATTGAATTTTTGGTTCCAAAATAGAAATATAACAATATAGGTATTGATGAACTTGTATTTACATGTAAAGATTATTATGGATAGATTGGGGAAATTTTAAATCCATTCAAAAAGGGAAGGGTAGTTTGTGACCTTTGGTGGCTTGCAATTATCCTTTGAGGTAGGTTAGGCTTAATTTTGTTCAAACTTTTCTTAGGTGGGGACTGTAATGACCCTCTAGATCATTTTCTGAATTTTCACAAATTTCTGAAGTTGTAAGCCTTCCCATAGTGACTACATGTCATTTATGGCTTATCTGAACTGCCGGTTCGATTATCGAATAGTTTTTTGGGGTTTTAGTCTCATTTTCCCTATTTTGAAGATCTTTCTATTAATGAATTGGTCTTGGGACAGAACTGTTAGTAAACAACCTTAAATGATAAATCTAATAGCATACTATCAGGTGTGGGGATGTTACTTTTAGGCTAAGGTGACCTAGGTTCAGCATCTGAGGCTTCTAGACTCATTTTGGGTACTGGGTAAAATTTGGTTATAATGGAACTAGATATTGGACCCATAGTTAATCAAAATCATATTGTATTAAATTTTTGATGGTTTTATTGATTGTGGAATGTCAAATTTAGTATGGCAACATTATTTGTTTACTCACACGGGGTGGGTTCCAAGTAAATCTCAAACCCCCGGTCAAAGTCCAAATGGACTTGGTGAAAATGTAGCTATTCAGCATATGGTGCAAGTCACCCTTATTCTTTTCATTTAGGGGGATTTGACAATATTTTTGAAGGGTCAAGTCATTGACCTTTGCAATCATGAGCTCCTATTGCGTTCGTGGTGAAGGGTCAATCGGACCTAATCATTCCTCCTTCTCTATGATCAAAATATCAGCATCGAATTCAAGATGGTCTATTCCTTTTACCTTCATATTTGCAACACTTTGGTTGTGTACTTGAAGGGTAAATAATATTAATCATTGTGTTAGTGACCATGGCCTCGGCGTTTACAAAGGCTAAATTTTTGGCAGTATATAATCCCCTCTTTTTCAATTTTTTTGCCATTTCAAGCCATTTTCTACCATTATTAGACCTAGGAACTCAGAACTCATAGGGAATCCTAAATGCTAGGAATGTGTAGAGGATGATGAAATGACCATTTTCTACTAATTTTTTTTTGCGATGTCATTTTGGAATCATGGAGCAAAGATGAATGGTTCATGGATAGTTTAGGTTTACTTTTCTCTATGAGATGGTGTTATGTATAGATTGCATACTATGTAGAGATTATAGGATATGATTATGACTAGTTTATCAAGACTTAATCTATTTAGGGAACTTGGGATAGAAATGTGACTCGAACCTTAGCATAGGATACCCATTATGGTCATAGAACCATATTATACTTTGTTATAGACATGACTAACCATAGATTGACGTTAATGATCCCTCAGTCTAAGATTTTCCATTTGATGTAGTAATTTGGATGGTACTTCCCTAATTAGAGCTTTGTAGTGATTTATGCCCATGATAAATATAGTTTCCCGAGTTATTAGGCTTTATTATTTAATTATAAATTGTTAAGCCCGAGCCCATGGTTACGACACCAGTTGGACTCCAAGTAATTAATCGTTCCTTAAAGGGACATGATTCTAGTTTATATGGAAGCTTGGAACTTATGGTTGTATCACTTGGATACCGGTGGTGGCATCATACATTAATGCACATTCATTCTTACTTAGTGGTAATATTCTAATCAAATCCTTTATTTTACTACTATTTTCTAAAAAGGGATTTATTTCCACTTTTAACTCTTAAAATAGATTCTTTTGCAATGGCAATCGTACTACCTTAATTCATGATTTATGAGCTTTTAAAAATAAATGAGCTATTTTGCAAATTAGGCTGAGGTTTATTCTGGTCCATTATTAAACCACTCTTTACAATAACTATTTGCTTTGGTCAAAGATAACTTTGACCCTTTCGATATTATTATGTTGATTTAGTCTCAAACTTGATCTCGCATAATAAATATACAAATTTACACTCTTTTACTCTAAATTTGAGTCTGAGAACTTATTATACATACATATATATATACATAGTACTAAATAGAGTAGATTATTATGATAGTTATTAGAAGTATTGGTTCAGGACCACCAGGTAGTGTATACAAATATCCTAAGTCATTTATGGGCCTATTCATCGGTGAAACACAGTGCAAAAGAAGGACAATCATCGTAAGTCCTACCTTTACAAGCTACTGAGCTAGAGGAAGTGAAATACCCCTAATTTTGGCCTTCAAAAAATTCTTAAGCTTTGGGCTCACTGCCTCAACTACGAGTCATAGAGTGTCGTTACGGGACCTAGGGACCCAAGTCGTAATCAATTAGTGAAGTAAGTGGATAAGTTCTTCTTGGAGTATGAGTGGGTCTTTACGAGTCGTAAGTACTTGTTATGAGTCGTTGGCTGCAAATCGAAGGATGTCTAGGTTTACCTAATTGGGTTTTATGTTAACTATGACTAGACCCTATAAGTCGTAGGGTCTCATTAAGAATGGCTCCAGTTGAGTCATAGGTTCAATAGCATGTGGGATTCCTGGAGAGTGTCTTGGTTACGACTCGCAGTGACGAGTTATAAGAAGTGGTTACAAGTCAATGGTTGACTCATAGTCAAAGGCAGCACTACTTCAGCTTTTAAATTAAGGGCATTATGGACATTTCCTCTCTTACCCAACTTGAAACCCATGACTTATAACCCCTTTAAGGTATCATCAGCACTTAGAAACAAATCAAAGTAACTTTTTAAACACTCCAAAGGGCTCTCTAAATTCCCTCAAGTAAGTTAGGCTAGGGTTTCTAATGTGCTGATGATACCTTAAAGTGGTTACAAGTCAATGGTTGACTCATAGTCAAAGGCAGCACTACTTCAGCTTTTAAATTAAGGGCATTATGGACATTTCCTCTCTTACCCAACTTGAAACCCATGACTTATAACCCCTTTAAGGTATCATCAGCACTTAGAAACAAATCAAAGTAACTTTTTAAACACTCCAAAGGGCTCTCTAAATTCCCTCAAGTAAGTTAGGCTAGGGTTTCTAATGTGCTAGCTTTCTATTAGCACATTTAAGGCTTTTAACTCAGAATAATTGTAAGTTTTTAAGTAACTATTGTTGTTTTTGATGATATATCATGTGATTTTGTAGGAAAGTCAAGAAGGATGATTTTTGGTGAAAGATGCAAGAAATTAAGTTCTGAAGATTTTTTCTGATGACTTAGTCTGATAAGCTATCAGATCTATGATAAGTTATTAGACCATGTCGTCACGCATAGGCAAAGAATAAGAAAATTAAAGATTTTCTGATGGAATGTCCTAATAAGCTATCAGATTTTTGATAAGTTGTCAGGAATGTCGTCACTCAGAAGCAGAAGGAAAAAATTTGAAGCATGCCTGACGACATGTTCTGATAAGCTATCAAAACTCTAATAAGCCATCAGGCATGTCGTCACCCATAAGCAGAAGGCAAGAAATGGGAATCATGTCTGACGACATGGTCTGATAAGCTATTAGATCTCTGATAAGCCGTCAGACATGTCGTCAGCTAAGGAGAAAAATCTGAATTTTTAATTTCAAATTTTTCTTAAGTTATGGATATAAATAGCATCTTTTAGGGTTTCAATAAGAAGGGCTTAACATCTGGAACTTATTCCAAAGGCAAAGTCACCTCTTTTTGGGCCTCTTAACTTAGAATTGAATTTTCAACTCTGTGATTGGGTTATGGGAACTTCTTGAATTTGGAATATAACGAACCTCAAACTTCATCTTTTGTAAGTTTAATTTCTTTGACTGATGAATACAATTATTGCTATCTCTTTCTATATCATATGGAACCAAAACCCACAACTGGGGTTGTGGGATCTATGATTATTCCTCTATGGATTTAATAGTTTTTTAGGGTTTGAGTGATTGTGGGGACATCTTGATAATTCCTTTATAATGATAGTTATCTATTGGTTACAAATAATAGATCCCGCCTTATGTTGATTTGCTCGAATTAATAAATAAACTAAAGGTAGCGAATTATCAATGAGGATTTGGGAAGGTTAAGTTCTCATCTAATGATTAATGTTGTAAAAAAATTGATCAACTCGAGATAAAATCAGTATGAATAGAATGTTTTCCTAAGTTTCAGAGAATTAGGGAGTTCAACATCTAGGTAGGTTGAGAAACACTTAGATGGACTATCGAAACTAATAATTTGGTCTCTCCCACAAGTCATGAGAATCCAGTACTACAATTATCATTCAATGAGGAGTTAATAATCATAGTGATCACAACCCTAGTTTCTCTCTATCATTGATTTAAACCATTGAAATTTTAGCTTTGAGTTCTGAAGCAAGTCAAAACTTGTATCAACCATTAAAAACCCCTATTTTATCTTTTTGTATCATTTATTTGAAGTTAACTTGTAGCTATAGTTTTAAATTGGTTTAATCGCCACTCACATTGCTCCTCGTGGATTCGACCTCGACTGCAAAGTTGGGTAATTATATTGACGACGATCACCTTGCACTAAATTGAGGTGTAAGTTGAGCATTATCAAAAATAGCATCGTTGACGGGGAACAATTTGGCGTATTGAGTTGGTTTGGAATTTTAGCTTACTTGCTTGAATTCAAACTTGTAAATATTTGTTTGTAATTTTTTTTTATTTCTTGTGTTAGGTAGATTTTTATTTTAGTTTATTTATTTTTATGGCATCTTGGAATGAATGTGAGTTTCATGGTTGGAAATCCTACCTTGATGATCCATGTCCATATTATGATGGACCTCACTTTTGGCAAGATTATAGATATCCTCCTCAGAGGGAGATGTGTGCACCATCTCCATTCTACTGGGAGGATGATTGTTCTTTATATGCTAGTTAAGATGGACATTGGAGTGATTGTTCAAATGCCCCCTCACCCTATTATGCTAACCCAAATTCTAGTTCTTCTTATGATTTTGATAAGTCTTATGGTCAAGAACAAGAAGAACGAAGCACCAGAATGAGTCGCATTGAAGCTATGTTTCAATAAGTTTTGGATAGCTAGGAAGAAATGCTTCAAGACATGAGGGAATAAAAAGATAAAATAAAAAGGATAGAGGAGATATATTTAGAGGTCAATCATTCAAATCACTTTTCAACATTATGTTTAGATAATATCTTTTCTGTGGAATCATTTAAAATAATGGAAGAGTGTGACAATGAAGAGAAAGAATCCTATATTGATGTTGAGCTTGATGATGAGAAACACTCGATGATTTCCCAACCAACAAAACCAACCATGAGAGATGATGCTAAGATTGAGGAAATGGTGCTAGAGGCAAAAGAAGAAACCAATCCAATCTCGTATAAATACTCTAGCCCAATTTGGGGTGAAGAGGTCGAAAAGGATGCAACTCCAAAATTAGGGAGAAGACCTTACTCAAATCACTTTTCAACATTATGCTTGGGGGATGTGATGAAAGTTGAATCACTCAAGTAAATGATGAATTTTGGAAATAAGGAGGAAAATTCCTACATTTTGGAGTTTTTCTTTTCGAAAGGGTATAATACAACCCCAATCTTGAAGGCCAAGAAGCTGAAAGATCGATGTCCATTTTGTAGCTTTTTAAGATTCTCACCGTTGCTAAATGATCCCACATAAAAGTTCAAAAATTAGGCAAGTGGTTCAAGTCTTCGAAGTGTGTGATAGAACTTTCCTTATCATGCTCTTACATTTTCCCAACGCACCTAAAAGATGTAAAGATTGAAAGATGGGCCAACAATTTAAATCGTCAAAGTGTAGGGATAAAATATGAAGAACTTTTAAGGTATCTTGATGAATTCTAAGTAGACAAGATAACCTAGTCGTGCAGTGACATTAAATCAAGCGCTACTTGGGAGGAAACCCAAGGTATTTTGTTGTTTGTATTTGTATTATATGATTGACATCAGATCTCTGCACTTATGGTGCCACAGGTATGTTTCTAACTCTCTTTTTTTAGTTGGATGCATAGGGGATAATGCATGATTTTAAGTTGAGGGTGAGATTGCTTATGGATGTTAGTGTCCTCTTGAGTTTCGGTTGTTGTGCCTCTTTTCTCTGGAGTCTTATTCCTAGTAGAGTCGGTATGTTTAGGCGTATTGTGTTTGCTTTATGATGTGTTATGGTTAACTGAGGGGGAAATAAGTATCTGGGGTAATTGACATATTTTGTTGATTTTTGGGAATGGTAAATACCTCTCCAATTATCTATTTTGTAACTATGTGATGTGTATCTATATGCGAATATTCTGAATCTTTTTATGGAATTAGTATTAGGGACATGATAATCATTGCTAACAATTCCATAAACCAGATAGGTAGTAGCTTGTGATGTACCTTTGTACCATGAGTTTGTGAGCTACTACCTAGTTCCTATTGTGTGTTAAATCCAGAACTTTCCCGTTGGTCTTGCTTTGGTTGTAGGAGAGTGGTTAGGAAAGGATCATAGGCCATTTTTTATATTAGTCCACTTTTAGCCTAAATGACCTTCCATGTTTGAATAATATTCCTTGATCCTGATTTTGAGCTTGAATGCCTATATATATATATATATATATATATATATATATATATATTTGTTATACCTATCACTTTCCCACTTGTATCACAATGAACCTATTTTGGCCCTGGTCCTCTTTGGGCATTGTGCACTTTGACTTAGGCAAATTGTGTAAGTTGAGGGTGGCTATCATAGGGGTGCATGATGTAAAGTGAGTATGAAGAAGGGTAAAAAAAAGAATAATAAAAGAAAAATTGTGAAAAAGAGAAAATGAAAAACTAAAGGACCGCATCTATCCTGAATTTGTTTCAATAAAGAAAGGGAAAAATAATTTAAAGGTTGATAAGCGAGATCCCGAAAAAAATAGTGTAGTGCCAAGGAGGCTTAGTCACTTTAAATATCCTTGCGTATCATACCATCCCCAAGCCTATATTACAAGCTGAAGAAAAGTCTTATAGTGATCCTAACTTAACTGTCTGAAAGCCTCGATGATGAAAATAAGGGCAAGCTTATGGTATTTGGCTTACATTGACTGGAACTTCTTTCTGAGAATAAGTGTCTCTTGATCGTCCCCACATATTCATGCTTGAGTTCACATATGAGTGAGGAGGGACTTCTTTATTGTAAGGTCACATCGGTTGTATTTCTAGTTGCCTACTTGTTTGGGAAGTGTAATTTGTATATAGGCATGGTTATTATTGCTAATTTGATGCCATATCTTGATTCTCTTGTGTCGCATTGTTTATCTTAATTGATATACAGAGTTGGGTTTAGAGTGATTGAACTTGGAGAGTGTAATGTGTTTGGAGCTAAAACTGATGATCAACTATCATAGGTATCTTATGTTTCTCTTGGTTAAGTATCGTAGTATGGTTTCATATAGTTGCTTGAGGACAAGCAATTGCTTTGAGTTGAGGGTGTTATCAGAATATGTCATCAGGCATGCTTCAAATTTTTGCCTTCTGCTTTTGAGTGACGACATGCCTGACGGCTTATCAGAGATCTAATAGCTTATCAAGATATTTTATTAGAAAATATTTTGTTTTCTTATTCTCTGCCTATGTGTGATGACATGGTCTGATAGCTTATCAATTTCATCAATTTGGTCATCTAAGGGCTTAAGGGTTGACTTCTCTCCAAATATCTCAGTGTTTAAGGCATGTTACTCTTCTCTCATTGTTAATTTGTCAAAATCATGTTATTTAAAGTATTGTTCATGAGATATTTATGATGGTTTTGAAACAAAGGTTAGGGGTTTTGAAACAAAGGTTGGGGGTTTTGAATGCTTATTGTTGAACAATGTTTTCCAATGGTTTAATTATGATTTTCCATGCTTTAAATATGGTTTCGAACATATGGGTGCATGGGTAGTGTGAATGAACTTGGAAATTGTGATTTTCCCCAAACTTGTTGCTCTTGAAGTAGTTATGACCCCAACCCTGCATTGTGAATTTGGTTTTTAGTTATGAGAAATGTGGGAATTGAACTGTTCTTGAAACCATGGCATTATGATGTTGAATTCAATATTATGGATTTATGTTTTCACAAGATATGGCTTAATTGAACCAAAGGGTTTATGAATTCCCCCAAGTGGTGTAATTGTTTTGTCATTTGTTACCTTTCAAGGTTAAGTTGGTATGACTTTATCAACAGTGTATGCCTTAATATATAATATGGTTCAATGAATGGTAATGTGTGATAATTATTTTAATTAGACTTTAAAAGAGGGTTGTGTACCTAAGTCGTGAAAATAAAGGTTCGAGTGACCGATACTGGAACCAAACTAGCAGTGTGGGGGTCGTTATAGCTTAAGGATTTAAGTCCCCTTGCTTATGACCAGGTGGTTCGATTCTACCTTGTTGTTATTATTATGATTAGAGGGTTCGAGTCCCCCATATAATATTTCATGATCGGGTGCTTAAGTCACCTTAGTATATAATTGGAGGGCTCGAGTCCCCCATGTATATATATGAGATTATTCTTTGGTTCATGCAACTACAAATACTAGGTCCCAACCAGGGGTGAGAAATGGGGCCCATATAGCCCATGGGTACTATTATATAATGGTTGAGCTACACAATCCAGGTTAAGATTTTAAAGTGCATGCTAAACCTCGTTCTCTGTCCAGACACAAAATATATATATATATATATGTATTTACATATGGTTGTGTGCATTGGTTGACTTGGTTTAAATTGATGGCATTATTTTATCTTTATCACTGGGTTACATGCTAGCATTCACCCTGCTAACCATCTTTGGGTATCCCCATGCGATGCAGGATTTGTCCATACTTCTACTCCTCCTACTCAGTGATTATGGATTGATCGAGAGTCGATTTTAAATAATGAGCTTTCTTGCTTTAGAAGGATCCATTTTAGGATTATGTGCTCCACTTTAGTTTACACTAGTGAATATTATTTTTGTCTATAGCGAGGGCATGTCTCGACACTTTATTTATATTCGGTTTGGTAGAGGCTTTTTTGAACTACTGTGGACTTGGTATGGTTTAGTTGTTGGTTGGTTTTGGCTATTTTAATATCATAATATCTTTAATTTTAAGTTCTCTTATTTATTATATGTTCGTAATTCATCCGACATGAGGTGTAAGTTGGTTGATGATTTAGGTATTGGGGTGGTCTCCAGTCCTTGTTGGACTTGAGATTCCCATCATGGCTCAGCCCTGGTTCAGGCGTGTCAACATAATATTAGAGCCAGGTTCATGATCAAATTGGTGTCCTCAAAGCTGTGTCGATTAAAGTCTCTTTTATGGGTATGTAGTGTGCCATACCTATAAGGGGGAGGCTATGAAGCATTTAGGAATGTTTCCCTTTCTTGTTGTCATATTTTAGGCTGTAGAGTCTAAGGTCTTGAAATATCCTCTAATTCCTATTTGTTTTCTTTTTAGATCATGCCTTTTAGATGATCTGAAGCTCATGGAAACTCTTATATCCTACTTGAGGATAATGCTGATGGGACACACCCTGTTTATGAGACCTAGTCAAAGGGTCTAGTTCCTAATTTCTTTTTTGGAGTCTACTAGTCCCCTATAGTCCTCCTCGATCCCCTCAAGTGGATGTGTCAAATGCTGAGTGTTGTCAGTCTATTCATATATTGGCTTAATTAGTAGCTTCTCAATAGGAGTGTGTTATTTATGCTAGTCCATCTTCTAAAGCCACGAGGGTTGGCCAGTTTATAAGGTTAAGTCCTCCAACTTTTACTAGTGTTAAGGTCGATGAGAATCCGAAAAGTTTTATAGATGAGGTAGAGAATATCTTTTGAGTTATGCATACTTTAGATTTTAAAAGGGTGAATTTGTTGCCTATCAATTGAAGGATATAGCATACTAATAGTATGAGGAATGGGAATAGTCGAAGGGTGATGACGTTGAATCTGTATGTTGGATTATTTCTCTTGTGCTTTTATAGACTACTTCTTTTCTTAAGAGATAAGGGAGGCAAAAACAAAAGAGTTTGTCAATCTAAAGTAAGGCATGATAACGGTCAAGGAGTATGCCTTGAAATTCCATCAATTTTCTCGATATACTCCCGAATTAGTGTCTAGCATGAGGGATAGAATAAGGAAATTTACTTCTGGGTTGTCTCGTGATTTGATTCTAGAGAATAAAGTTGCCTTGTCGAATAAGGAGATGGACTTCTCCAGGTTAGTTGTGTATATACAGCAGGTTGAGAAAGAGAAGAAGAAGCAGGTAGAGATAGAGAAGAGGCAGAGTAAGAATTTTAGATTTTTTGATCAGGGTAGAGGTCAGTAGCAAAGTAGTAGAGATGGTGGAAAGTGGTCTAAGAAGAAGTGGGGGGAATTTTGGTCCCTACTCTATGTGTAGTGCCCCTTATCTTAAGCCATTGGGTGATCATCATTCTCAGTACGATAATTGGTCTAGGGCACAGAGTTCCCAATATCAGGCTGATGGGTCTTAGTCAGCTTCATTATATCCTCCTTGTAGATTTTACAGGCAAGTGTATCATGGTTTTTGTAGAGAGAGAAGGAATAGGTGTTTTAAATATGGTCAGATTGGTCATTTGCATAGGGATTTTCCTTTTATTACTGCTTCAGGGGCAAATAATATTCCTATTGCCACTTCATCAGCTCCTGCACCAAAATATGATGTTTCATCAGCTCCTGCACCAAAATATGAGTGGTACCAGTCGAGTTGTAGGGTCAATAATGTGGGGGGTCCTAGAGACTTTCTTGGTTACGACTCATGGTGATGAGTCGTAAGGAGTGGTTATGAGTCAACGGTTGACTCATAATTAAAGGTTTCACTTTTCAGCTTTTAAATTAAGCGCATTTTGGACATTTCCCCTCTTAAATAACTTGAAACACATGTCTTGCAACCCTTTTAGGATGTCATTGGCACTCAGAAACAAATCAAACTAACTTCTCAAACACTCTAAAGGATGCTCTAAATTCCCTCAAGCAAGTCAGGCTAGAGTTTGATCATGTTGGTCATCTAAGGAAGGGTGCAAGATTCAATTTCTCTCCAAATTTCTTGGTGTTTAAGGCATGTTACTTTTCTCTCATTATTAATTTATTAAAAGCATATGATTTAAAGTATTGTTCGTGTGATGTTTATGGTGGATTTGAAACAAAAGTTAGGGGTTTTGAATGTGTATTGTTGAACAATGTTTTCCCATACTTTAATTATGATTTTCCATGCTTTAAATATAGTTTTGAACATGTGGGGTCACGGGTAGGGTGAATGAACCTGGGAATTGTGACTTTTCCCAAACATGTGACTCTTGAAGTAGTTATGACACCAACCATGTATTATGAAACTAGTGTTTAGTTATGAGAAATGTGGGAATTCAACTTTTTTTTAAACTATGGCATTATGATGTTGAATTGAATTTTATGAATTTGTTTTTTCATAAGATATGGCTTAATTAAACCAAAGGGGTTGTGAAATCCCCCAAGTGGTGTAATTATTTTAGCATGTTGTTGTTACCTTGCAAGTGTAAGTTGGTATGACGATACCGACAATGCATGCCTTAATATGTAATAGGGTTCACTAAATAGGAATGCGTGATAACAGATTTAATTGGGCTTTAAAAGACGATTGTGTAGCTGAGTCATGAAAGTGTAGGTTCGAGTGACCGATACTGAAAATTGTGCTAGCCGATGTGGGTATCATTATGGCTTGAGGGTTCGAGTCCCCTTGCTTGTGTCTGGGTGGTTCGAGTCCACCTTATTGTTATTATTATAATTGTAGGTTTTGAGTCCCTCATATCATATTTCATGATCGGGTGCTTAAGTCACCTTAGTATATGATTGAAGCGTTTGAGTCCCCCGTGCATATATATGAGATTACTCTCCGATTCGTGCAACTACACGCACTGGGGCCCGACCAGGGGGTGAGAATTGGGGCCCATATAGCCCATGGGTACTATTATATGACGATTGAGCTACACAATCTAGGTCAAGGTTTTAAAGTTCTTGCTAAACCTTATTCCCTATCCCGGCACGAAACACACACACACACACACACATATATATATATTTATATATGGTTATGTGTAGTGGTTGACTTGGTTTGAATTGACGGTATTATTTTTATATTTATCCCTTAGTTACATATTAGCGATCACCCCGCTAACCATCTTTGAAAGATGTATCCCCATGCAATAAAGGATGTATCTATACTTCTACTCGTCCTGCTTAGTGATTGTGGGTTGATTAAGAGTTGACTTGAAGTAATAAGCTTCCATCCTTCGTAAGGTTTCATTTCAGGGTTATGTTTTCCTTTTTAATTATAGACTAGTGGATACTATTTTTGTTTATAGTCTGGGGCATGTCCCAACACTTTATTGATATTCGATTTGTTAGAGGGTTTGTTGGACTACTGTGGACTTGGGATGGTTTGGTTGTTGTTTGTTTTAGTTATGGACATATCATAATATCTTTAATTTCAAGTTCTCTTTTCTTGTTATATGTTTGGAATTCTTCTGACATGCGGTGTAAGGTGGCCGATGGTTTGGGTATTGGGGTGGTCTCCAGTCCTTGTTGGACTTGAGATATCCATCACGGCCCGACCCTAGTTCGGGTCGTGTAAAGAGGTGTATACATTTGTAAATTTATGGCTATATAATCGGACATGGTACTTATGGTTATGTTGCATGCATTCATTTATATGCATTGCCTACTACCGGTATGATTATTTTCTGATTATATATTTTGGCCTTATGGGGGTTGTATAAATATAAGATATGATTGATATTTGCTGAGTATTTTATTGAACTGGTTGGGATTATGGGGCCTAGTTAGGTATCATTTTCCCAAACTAGCCAATTACTTTATTGTTGGTTTATGGTTAGTTTATGGCAGGATGGTTATGGACAAGTACCCTATATTGTTGGTACATTTTTGATTCCTTATCTTTATCTATTATTGGTAAGTCATATCATTAATAGGTTACCTCATGGTAAGAGATTATGGTTAGGGACCCGGATCATGCTAGTACTAGCTTTCCTACTTGGTTATAAGCCCCGAGAAATTAGGTTGGCTTCTTCAGGTTATAAGTTACTATTGTATATCCCTTTCTTTTCTTTGTTGTTCATGTTGTATATGTACCCCTTGGCTTTGTATTACTACTATATATCCTTATTTCACTCTCTTTTTTTATATTGAGGAGCGTTAAATGGTATTTCACTTTAGTTCCTAGTTTCTTTTAGAATAGAAAAGTTTATCATCACTGGTCTATTAGTGTTACTATGTACAGTGTTCTTGGATAGTTGCATGTAGTTACGTTCCTTCTTTACATGTTATTCATGCAAGCTTATCTTTGGAGCTCAGTTGGTCGTTGCTTACTGATTACAATATGTTTGGTCCTCATACTACACTTCAGCAGCTAGTAGATAATAGTATAATTTTTTACTATTGATGTGTATATCGTGTGGAGTAACTATGTAGAAGATTTGGTTGAGCTCCTGACTTTTGGAGTATTCCTGCTCTTCTTCTTATTTATTGGACTAGTCTCTATTATGTAATTCAGAGATGACTTATACTTATCTTATACTTCACTTGTACTCTTATTATACTAAAAGCTCTTTTACTAGCTCCACCGGGCTTTGGGATTATATTACTCTCTTTATTAAAATTCCGCAATTTTTTTCACTTTTCTTGATAGTTCATTACTAGCCATTCCGGTCTACAGGTTGACTTACCTACTTGTGGGTTATAGTAGCTTCCATCATGACTTGATAAATTGGATTTGACAAATTAGTTTCAAAGCCAATGTTTATCGGTGTGCTGGTACAAGAGCTAAGTGCCTATGCGAGTTGGTGCAGAGACGTCTGTATTCTAACTTTGGGAGGCTACAAGGCATTCTTAGAAAAAAATTTTCTTGACTTCCTATCGTGTCTTCCTATTTCTATGAATCTCTGATACTTCTTTTGACTCCATTCTTTCTTAGATAGATGGAACGAGGTTATTGATAGATATGGATGAAAATTTTGCAAATGTTTTTATAGTTTCAACTCAGTATAGGGCTAGGGATTTAGAGATTAATGTCGAAGTTCTTTAGATTTAGCAAAAGGGTTTAGAGTCAACCCAGGCTACGCCAGAGTTTTGACCACCTAAGCTTTTCAAGATTCATTGTTAGGTGTTCCAGGTCTATTTGTGGATATGTTGCAACCATTTTTTGTACCCGGCATATTAAGTTGTTCGCAGACCACAGTTGTGTTTATTAGTGTTCAACAAGGTTCTCTATCGATTTTAGAATATAAGACTGGATTTTCAAGTGGGTCAGACATACTCTTATACTGTATCTTTTAGAGTATGGGAGGGTGCATAGATTTTGTAATACCCCGTACTTATACCTAGCTTGAAATCATCCCAAGTATATTATAAACTTACTTTGAAAGATGAATCCACTTGTATATACATGGAATTTTTTTAAGATTTTCACATTTTGTCATGTGAGAAATTGAATTTGCTTTCCAATGATACCAATTTCATCCAAATTCGGTATCGTGCTAGAAAGTTATGGTCGTTTTATTGAAAGCAGTAAAAACCAACCAGGTGCGATGGTGAGGGTCGACAGACTGTCGAGCTAGCGACGGACCATCGCCCAAGACGTCGCAGCAGAGGCAGTGAGACCACCTTATTCCTATGGACGACGGCTCAAGCCGATAGACCGTCGAGCTAGCGATGGACCGTCGCCCAAGCCATTGCAGCAGAGGCAGTGAACCCCTATTCTGCCCAGGTGCGACGGTTAGGACCGACGGACTGTCGCACCCACCATTGTATAGTTCGTTCAGTTATTTTAAAGTCATTTTTAAAAGGGTATTTGGGTCTTTTCCACCCGTTTTAACCCCTAGTTATACCAGATCAAGGCTCATAAGTTCATTATCCATCTACAACATCAAATTAGGGTTTTCTCTCAAAGATAATCCCCAAGAACTAGATCCAAATCCTTCTTCAAGATACTAAGAGATTCAAGTTCTTCAAGTCAAAGGACTTCAAGGAACTCACAACCCAGGTATGTCATATGTTGATTCATGGGTCCTTTTCACCCGTGAAGCTCAAGAATCTCTTTTCAAAATCCAAGATTTGTTTATTTATGATTGTTCATGATTTAAATTGAATTGAAATTCATGTTCATAATGTTGGGGGTTTTGATTCATGTTTGAAATTACATATTCCAATGATTGACCCTAGGATGTGGTGATTTGTATAATAATCATGATAACCCCTTAAATTTACACATTGATATATGTATCCATGATTATTAGATGCGTTGACGATTGTATAACCAAAGCATGCTCCCTTTGTGTTTGAATAAATGCTTATGTGAAGGAAAAGTGCCATAATATAAGTATAATAATATGAAATCCCCATTCATGTACAAGTTCATGCATGTCAAGTGTTTGATGAAATGCCTTAGTCAATGAGTTATGGATATATGTGTTGCCATTGTGGTGCTTTAGAACTTCTACTTCATGAAATCTCCAACTTATTGTATTATGGATTGTGATGTTGATCATGTATTCAAGAAAGTCATGCTTTATCAGTTTCTTCCCATCGAGTCCTGGGGGTACTTGTACCTAAAAAATTTAGTTGTGCATCTTGAATCAATTTCATGTTTTCAAGATACTCTCAGTCAAGCCATGATCCACAGAATTCAGTCAGTCTCATGACTTAGGAAAACTCAGTAATCTCAATAGTATTCCGTCAGTCAACAGAACTCAGTTAACTCAGTCCAGTCAGTTTAGTTAATTATGTTCAGTGTCTATCCAGATGAGAGTAGAAATTAGCACCGAGCGAACCCAAGGATGGGAACCCACCTGTTATATGATGATCTGATTCTTAGAAGCAATCCTTACGTTCCAGAACTACGTAGCCAGCGTAGGTTAAGACATCATAGCTTGTTATATGAGGGTAGATGAGGTGGCTTAACCTGTTATACGAGGGTTCTCACCGTTCTCACTAGAGTCACCTGTTATATGAGGGTTACTCACAGATTATCCTTACTAGTGGCACGGTATTGACACCCTTCTAATTGGGGTTACAGATTGGACCCCAACTTATCTATATTGCATTGTTTGGGGCATGTCGGTTAGATGACTACTTCCTACAGTTTCAGTTACAGAATCAGGACTATCAGATTCAGTCATTCAGTCTCAGTAATATGACTTAGATAGTTCTACAGAATTTAGGACTGTCATCTACAGTCAACTCAGAACCGCATGGAACTCAGCTAGTTCCATCAGAACCTAGGCTGTCAGATACAGTCGTTCCATATTATTATTTCAGTTATGTTATAGTTTTGAACCTTATCGCCTTTCAGCCTTTATTTTTGTAATTATATAGTATATTATGCAGTGTACAGGTATAGATATCAATCATGGGTTAGCTTATGGTCCTTCGGGGTCATGAGCACTGTGTGGCATTCTGAGTACCAGACTCGGGGCGTTACAGATTTATCAGTGGGTTAACTTTGCCAATCGACTTGGCATCAGAGCATTTGATAGTATTTGGGTTGTCTATCACTAAGGTTATTGATAATACAAGGACCACACAGAGAGCATGTATTGATACATAAGCAGGTACCGGTAGGAGGCCATGTTATCAGTACAGTGTTATTCCATTCGAGAGTAAGGGTCCTCACAATAGGGATCAGCATCATGTCATAACCTAATTTATAAGTCATGATGGAACCTACTAAATCCCACCAATAGGTAAGCCAAACCATAACACTGATCTAACACAATGGGTTAATTTGGTAGAAAATGCCCAACATGGGCGAAATTTCAAGAACACAATTTATAAATAGCAAAGGTTCTAGATAAGATAAACAGCCAATAAAAGATACCAATCCCATGATCTGGTAGATCTAGTACAAGAGTATCTAATAGTCAAAGTACAACTCAAAGTATAGAATATTCAATAAATCTGTCTCAAAACAAAAGACTGAAAATAAAAATAGAGTGAAATGGGTGACTCAAACTCCAAAAGCTCACCCTATGTCCAAAAATCAATCACCGTACGAACACTAATCAATGGTGACAGCTAGTACTCGGATATGCACCAAAAAGGTATAGAAGTGTAGCATGAGTACAAAAATAATGGGTACTCAATAGGCATCATCGACCGACTAAGCTAAATCATGACATAAGTATGATAGAATGCAAGATAACATAACTAAGTCAAGGTACATAAATGAACTTGAATCATCTCCAACATCCTTGTCCATAATAAGTAATTAAATTGGAATAACAATATAACATGAGACATCAGCACATGACAATCACCTCTCGAAAAGACAATTTGGAATAATAATGTATCATAAAGCATTAATATAAGCAACCACAACCTACAAAATTGGCTCCCATACGCCAATTGGTGCAAAAAAAGTAAAGAACTCATCACAGCCTCTCATACGACTGGAGAGTACACTCAAGAGAAGAATAAGCAATCAACCAACACTATAACTAACCTTCATTATTATTTAACCACCATTCCACAATTTACCCACCTTCCACAATGTTACCATTATTTAACAACCTCACTATCATTGCTCACTAATCACCTTTTATTAGCAAATAAACATTTGTTAACCACTCTATTTAATTATGAGAGCCCATTTATATCAAACCATATTTTAACTTTTTCCTCATTTTTTGACTTAGCAAAAATTCTAATTTCAATCCCACATCCTAATATCACCAATCATAAAAAGTATATCATCATATCATAATATGCATATCAGGACTTGAACCAGTAAATATAATCAATATTTGAACTCAAACTGATAATAATCAATAACCAGAATCAAATTGATAAATATAATCAATATCCAAACTTAAACTAATAAATAATCTATAGTTGGACTTGAATCGGTAAGTATAATCAATAGTGCCATAATCATCTTCTGGACTCAAATCGGATATATGTATATAATCCATATAATAAATAGTATCATCAGTATATATAAATAATAGTATAGTCATTAGTCATCAACCCTCACATCAACCAATATAACCACCAAGTATCAATATTTCTCAAATTACCTCAATTCACAATTCCAAGAGTCTAATAAGCATAAATGATTTTACTAAAACTAACATGTGTCATAGCCTAAAGTGGGTTAAGAGTCCACTTCTAATCCTCAAATTCCATTTTAAGAAAATTCCACTTGGACTACACTTAAGGTATCTAAATCCACTTTTATATTTATAGCATGCCATAAATAGTCCTAAGGTAGAGATTCCTCCCAAACACATTAACTCAGCTAATAAAAACTAATGCAACCTTTGCTAGTGTAAGTAACAAAGGCCAACTTACCCTAAGCATGATTAACTAAAGCATTTTAATTAATCATGAGCAATCTAAGTAATTCTCATTCTAAACACGAGTAATGATGCCAAATTCACCTAAGGTATAAGGAACAAACTAAGTGTTTCAATCTTACCGTGTCAAGTAGCCTAAATGGCTCAACTAACCCTGAGTATTACATTTCATCAATATTACACCTAAAACCCATCCAAATCTAACAAAATATCATAAACATACTATGACTTATCTCAATCTAACAAGGGATAAACCTAGCCTACCTCATCACCGAAGAAAGCCTAATGAATCACTAAATCTTTGATTTTCCCTTTTGAGAAGCCTCTTTAAGATGCCAAGCTATCAAAAATATATGCTACTCATCAATATGAGAATATTGATACCCATATTGCACTATTTAAATTCAGGTCCAAAAATGACATCAAAACCTCATATAGGTCCCACTTATGGAAAATGCATTTCCAAAACCAACCCAACATTTGTACAAACTCAAGGAATCATTACCCTCAAAAATAGGTAAAAACACAGCTAAATTAGGGCTAAAATCAAGCCATAAAGGTTTTGGTATTTTGAGCGAATAATCAAGAATTTTTACCAAGAAAAAGGTGAATTCTTACCTTAAATTAGATGATAATCAAAAAAATAGATATTACTCTAGCTTTCTAATCTCCCAAAAAAATCAATTTTAAGCTCCCATATATTCTAGGTTTTAGCTCTCAAGGGGAAAGATGAAAAATGCCCAAAATCATGGAAATGGACTCTATTTTACCCAGTCAAGGTTCTCGAGAGTCATTATCGTAACCTAAAAGTGTGCGATTGCACTTACCTAATGACTGCATAATTAGTCATGATAAAAACCCATACTATGTAATTATAGCACTGCGATTGTGGTCCAGGGATAGTGATCGCAGCAGCATTAGTTGATAGTTGAAGACTTGGAAATCTTGAAAGTCTTCACCAAGGCCTTGAGATTCATCCAAAATCTAGTATATGCAAATGAACTATGTAACCATACCAAATTTGACATTCTGAATGGGATGCATACTCTAATTTTCCATTGAAGGTCATTTCAAACTAATGTGGGTCCCATACTATTTTTTATTTTCTCAACTTTTTTACTAATAGGTCAAAATAAGCTCAGGTGCCTTAGGACCCAAACAAAGGGTCTACCTAGCCTAAAATTAATATTTTGAAGCTACTGTCACTATTAAAATCAATATTTTTTTGTTGAAGTTTTCACCTGGTGGCTATTTAGAACCAACGAAGATTTCTAAATAGAGAATTTGCTCTAAAAATAATCAAACTGCCTGGTAACCAAATTGTCAATCCCAGTAAGTCATAAATTACTTAGGGTAGATATAGAGAAGCTCTAACCACAAAAATATTTAGAAATAGGTAAAATGACCTAAAGGGTCATTACACATCACTTATAGCCTGTCAGTTCTTTACATGTAGCATCACAAGCTATAAGTAGCTCTCAGGTCAATTATGGTGGTCACAGTAGGTAGAGTTCTTATTAGACATAGTAAAGTATTTAGTCTAGGTCTTTATTCTATGGAAGCCATTCTAGGTCAGCAGGTACAGTACATCAGAGAGTCCCAGAGGCATGTTTAGAGTATGAAGAGGTTGGTCATTATTCTAGGGAATGACCTAGGCATTAGTTGGTTATTAAAAAAAGGTCAGCATATGTTCCTTTTTGTCCTATTTATCCTAATGTATGTTATGATTATGGGAAGGATGATCATTTTAGTAAAAAGTGTACCAAGCATCAGTTGGTTAGCCAATTGGGAATAGCTTATGTTTCTTGCTAGGTTCAAGTTTTAGGGTCTTGTTATGACTGTAGATAAATAGGCCACTAGTCTAAATAATGTCCTAAAGTAGGATTATTAGTCATTTAATTCATCCAAATCAGTTTTATAGTGTTGTGGCACCTTCGATTAGAGGTAATGCACTTAGTGTTTTGGTTCATTATTCGAACGCTCAGTCATAGTTTGGACACACTTATATTTGTACTCCTTCAGGCACATCAGTACAATGACTTCTAACTCGATTGATATAGGTGTGATTTGACTTACTATGTTTTACTTTCTATGTGAGTTGAGTTGCGTTTTCACACCCATCAATGACTATATTCCTTGATCATGTAGATTCATGTATAGGGGACTACCCTCGTTGATGATTTCTTATAGTTGTGATTTTACTGGATCTGTTTGGTATTCCCCTTGAGGTGTAGCATTTGGGTTAAAGTCCCTTTCATTTAGCATTATGGCCTTGAGTGGTATTGGTTATATTTTTCATTTTTGGTGCCTCCTACGCCTTTTATTATTGTTACTATTATTATTATTGTCATTATTGATTATTACTTAATAGGTGACTAGACTAGCATTATATAGTTAGAATTCATGATTCTCATTCGATGGCATAGATGCTTTACTCAGTTGGTTGGTTTTCTCTTTTACAGAGGTGAGGTTGGTTTTTTTCCTTCTCAGTTAGCAAAGTTAGTTTAATTATTTATAGTAAGTAAAGGTAGGTTAGCCTTCCATGGTTTTATTGTGATTTTAGAATTGGTAATTCAATTTAATTACCCATTATGATGTTAAAAAGTATAAGGCTTGCTCTTCTGGTTTATTGGGTTCATCCCCTGGTGTTAGTCTTGATATTAGTAATGGTGTTGAGTTAGGTTGGTGAAAATGGGTGAATTCAAAAAATTCTCATTTTGACAATTGACCGGCCTAATATGGATTCATGGAGTTTTTCTCTTTGTAATATGTACCTATGGGTATATGTGGTCGTATGTTGAGTATTGGATAAACTAGATTCAAGCTAAGATAGTAACTTTTCTAAGTTGCATAGGATTTGACTACCATTAGTATTCTTTACAACCTTGGTAAGTTTTTGGTTATGCCTTGATGTACTATAGCCTTAGTGGATTGGTATTTGACTGTTTGTATCTTCATCATGAAGTTTTCCTCAGTTGTGGTTAGGTTCTTTGGCAATATTTTACTTTCAGCTCTTGCGAGAACTGTGGTTATGTGCTTAATTTCTAATGATGGGGTTTATTGGGGTGTATCACCTTAGTTTAGACTTGTTGGCTTAAGTTTTAGACTTTGACATTTTTGAATGGTTGCTTAAATTATATAATAGATTTTGGCATATGGATGTTTACTCAATAATAGGATCGATTGGGATAGTTAAGATTGAGTAGTTTGGCTTAGATGTTGAGACTATAGCTATGGATTGCAACTTAATTGCAACCCTATTTCTAGTTTGGTTTTAATCGGGCATCTATTTATAGGCTAACTAAGCCTACTCATTATCTATTGACTCATTTTTCATCAGTTCAAATAGATATGCTTGATATATGCTTGATGGATAGTCTGTTGGCACAAGGTAATAGCTTTTACAGCTCTTGACTTTGATTCTCCATTTTCATTGGAATTTTAGATTGTTGGCTCAACAGGAGAAGTGTGCTCAAATTGAACTTAAAATGGCTTCATTCTCAACTAGTGAGACATTTGGTAGCAGATCATTTAGTTTTAAGGGTTTGTTCTTTTGATTCATAACTGACAATTTTTAGGGTTATTCAGACCAATTGTAGCATCTTATGGGCCCATTCTTGTATTTAACATTATGGATTTTTGGTGGATCAGCTCAAGTTTTATCAGGTTAGTATTGCAGGCAGGACTAGGATGAGATTTTGAATTATTAAGAGTAGATAGCAGGTTTGTAATGACAAGGGAATATTAGATTTTGAATTTGAAGTTGATTACATAGTTCATGCCTTAGATTGTATGTATCTTGGTTGAGTTTTACTTGGTTGTGCTCGTATCGATATGATACCAGCGTATTATGGTTTTGATTTACATGCATTAGTCATTCTTGGTTCAGTTAGAGGCGAGTTAGTTGTTGAGGTTGAGTCTTTGGTTATTTGAAAAGTGAAGTAAAAAAGTTGGTGAAAAAGGGATACCTTTCGTGAAATCCCTTAAAAACGTTATTTCTTCTTAAAGGTTATCTAGGGAGTCTTGCTCATAGCATGTAGCCCAGTACCTCATCCTTTTGAACTTTTGGGCTTTTCTATCCATTGACTTTTATGGATGAAAGTCCTTTTAGTAGTGGATATTGTAATGACCCTCCAGGTTATTTTCTAAAATCTTGTGCATTTCTAGTGTTTCAGGCCTTCCAATAGCGACTACATGTCATTTATGACTTATCAGAATTATCAGTTTGGTTATCAGACAAATTCATATGAGTTTTAGGCTCATTTCCCTATTTTTAGAGCTTTTGCTATTAAGGAATTAGTCTCGGACCAAAACTTCTAGTAAATAAACTCAAAAGAGAAATCCGACAGCACCAGCTCTGGAATGTTATTTTGGGCTAGTGGGTCCTATATTTGGGTCTCGAGGCTTTTGGATTCATTTTGGGCTATTGGGTAAAATTTAGTTAAAATAAAACTAGGTGTCGAACCCACATTTAATTAAAATAATCTCGAATAAAAGTTTTGATAGTTCGATTGAGTTCGGAATGCTAAATTTAATATAATATCATAGTTCATTTGCACACACTGGTAGGTTCCAAATGAATCTAGAACCCCTGATTAAAGTTTGAGTGGACTTAGTGAAAATGCTAGTATTCAGCATCTAGTGCAAGGTACCCTTCTTCTCTACGTTCATAGGGAGTTGATTGCATTTGCGAAGGTTTAAGTCATTCACTTTCATAATCGTGGGCCTCCCATCGCGATCGTGATAAAAGGCCAACCCAACCCAATTTTTCATCCTTCATGATTGTGATTATCAGCGTCACGTCTGCGATGGTCTATTCCATTTGCCTTTGCATTCATGACACTTTCATTACATTTGCGAAGAGTAAATAATCCCAATCATCGCATTCACAACCTTGGCCTCTGAATTCATGAAGGCCAAATCCCTGTTAATATATAATCCCTTTTTTCCCAATTTCTTCACCATGTTCTCGCCACTTTCCACCATTGTTAGCCTTAGGATCTCAAGAACTTGTGGGGAATCATAAATTGGAGCTAGAGATGTGTAGAGGACGATAAAGTGATCATTTCCCACTAATTTGTTGTGTGGCATCATTATGGGATCTTAGAGAAAAGAAGAGCAATTCATGGAAGGTTTAGGCATACAATTCTCTATGAGATGGTGTTATGTATAAATTACATTTTAGGCAGGGAGTATAGGATATTATTATGACTAGTGTATCATGACTTAACCTATTCAGGAAATATGAGATAGAAATGTACCCTGAACCTTAGCATAGGATACCTATTCTTGCTAAAGAACCATACTATCCTTGGTTATAGACATGACTAACCATAGATTGAAATTAATGATCCCTTATTATAAGACTTAACATTTGACTCAGTAATTTGGCATTATTTCCCTGATTAGAGCTTCGTTATGATTTTATTTCCTTGATTACAATAGTTTCCTGAGTTATGGGGATTTATTATATTAATTATATATTATTGGGATCAAGGTAATGGTTATGATACTAGTTGAACTTCAGGTGAGTATTCTATCCATAAAAAGTTGATTTTAGTTTATAGATGCTTATGTGCTTATTGTTGTATTGTTTGGATACTTGTGATGTTATGCATACTTTTAGGCCCATATATGCTCACTTACTGTCATGATTCCAACCAAATCCTTTATTTAACTACTGTTTTCTAAAAAGGGATTTATTCCCACTTTTCATTGTTAAAATAAATGTACTTACAAAGGAATTGTACCACCGTATTTAATGATTTATGAGCTTTTAGAATGAATTGAGCTATTTTGGAAATTAGACCGAGGTTGATTCCATTCCATTATCAAACCACTCTTATACCGCTACTATTTATTTTGGTTGAAGTATATTTCGACCCTTTCTACATTATTATAATACCCCGCAAGATCCTAGACTAGTTTTTCAGCTATTTGTCACATGTTTAGAAGTCCCAAGCCATTTAATTTACACTAAGTACAAGTGACATGGCCTTTTTAAGACCCCAAGATTTTGAACATTTTATTTTTTGGCCTTTTCAAGTTCAAAACATTTATTTATGAGTTGAAATATGTTTAGGGATGTTAAAAGGGTCATCCAAGAGAGTTTTAAAATTTTTGGAAGAGGTTCGGGGTGTTTTTGGACCACGGAGGCAGAATGCCTCCGCGATTTCCCCATGCAATGGAGACTGTACATTCAAAGTACTTATTGCATACTCTCTTTTGTGCTATGTTTTCTTATAACATAGGTTTAGGTGCTCAGTTCCTCGATTGCCCTTAGTCAGCACAGTGCCACTACATAGCAGTTATGGTGAGTCCTCATCCTTCAAGGACAAGTTAGTTGCAATTATTTTTGGTAGTTTCTTTTTTTCAATCTTTCGGAGTTAGTTGTAGGTTTATCCCATAAGTCCTCATGTTTTAGAGGCTTTTATATAGTCAGACTTGTTTTAGTTTTTCTATCAGTAGTTCAGACATGTTGGGTATCATTTCAGCATTACCTCTTAATAGTATTTCTATAAGTTTAGCTTCTGTATATGGTTCTTTATTATTATTTATTCAGTGCTCATAGCAGATACCAGATCATGGGTTATCTTGGGGTCACACTTGGCCTTAAGCACGGTATTACGACTAGAGGATACTCTCAGGTCATGGCAAAACCTGGTATTAGAGTTTAAGGTTTTAAAGTATCGTAAGGTGTCTGAAAGCCGCATTGTGTAGAGTCTTTTGCATGAGTGTGAAGCGCTCCATATTTATGGATAGGAAGTTACGAGATATTTTAGAAAAGTTTCCCTTTCTCAGTGTTCATGTCGTGCGATGGAGCATAAGCTCTATTAAACTTCTTTTTCTAACTCATTCTCTACCGTTTACAAAAAATGCCTCTTAGAAGGGCTAACGGAAGGAGAAATGTGAATCATCCCACACCACTACCTGTCCCCAAAAAACTTTTGAACGAATAGGTCTCCTATGCAGAATTCAAGGCTTTTTTCACACTCTTAGCCCAATCCATGGATGCCTGAAATAATCAACAGCCAACCAACCCAATAGTAAATATGGCTATAGCCAGGATCTGCGACTTTACTCGAATGAATCCTCCATTGTTTTCTAGATCCAAGTCTAAGGAGGATTCGCAAGTGTTTCTAGGTGGTGTACAGAAAGTAACAGACATTATGGGTGTCACTTCGAGTGAGAGCGTTGACTTAGCTTCTTATCAATTGCAAGGAGTAGCTAACACTTGGTTTAAGTAGTTGAAGGAGGACAGAAGTATCGAGGCAGGGCCTATTGAGTGGGATAAGTTTGCTACGGGTTTCTTAGATAGATTCTTCCCACTTGAGTTGAGGGGGGTTAAGGTTTACGAGTTTATCAATTTAAAGTAGGGTAGTATGAGTTTGAAAGAGTACAAACACAAGTCCAACTATGGTGTCCAATTTTAGGTCCAGGATGAGTAAGTTCGTGTCGGGATTTCTAAAGATGTAGTCAAGAAGTGTAGAAGAATGATGTTGATAAAGAAGATGTATCTCTCTAGGTTGATGGTCCACGCTTAGCAGATTGAGGAGGAGAAATGTCAGAAAAATTAAAGGGAAAATAAGAGGGCCAAAATAGGTAGCTTCAATTTTTCTCAACAAAGGTCGGAAGGTGGTAATCATTCTCAGTTCCTCTAGAAATATTCAACTTCATCCATTGCTCTAGTGCTAAAGTTCAGATAGCACAATCGGGATAGAGAACCAGGCTCTAAGTCCCAGGGTAGTGTGAATAGTAGCCACACAAACCCAGTCTATAAGAAGTATGGTAAGAATCGTTACGGCGAGTGTAGACTACGTAGTGATGTGTGCTTTGAATGTGGAAAGACAGGCCACATGATAAGGAATTTCCAATTGGGTATGTGGAAATATAGAAATAATCATCATTGGGGCTAAATTAATCCTTTCGCAGCACTAGCAGGTCGCCCTACTCAGCATAGCGCCACCTCTAGTGCCACCAGTCGGTAATATCATAACTGACTTTATGCTCTCTAGAATTGATAGGATTAGGAAAGTTCTCCTTATGTATTTATGGGTATGACAAGTCCTTCATATCCATGTTTATGCATTATTAAACCTTGGAGCTTCACATTTTTTGTGACACTGTAACGCCCCGAGTCTGTACCCCGGATGCTACACGGTGGTTATGACTTCGAAAGACCACAAGATAACCCATAACTGATATCTGCTGTGAGCACTGAAATATGATACTATAATAAATGTGGTAAAATAGGTAGAAATGCCATAAGGTTCAAAATCTGTAAATACTGATAAAGTGTATGAACTAAAATAACAATCTATAAAACTGAGCACTGTTTGAAAACTAGTCTGAAAAGCCTCTAATCTAAAACTGTCTGAAATTGGAGTTGATGGGACAATCCCCCAACTAACTCTATCTAATGAAATACCGAGTCTATTGTAATTATAAAATGAAAGAATATCCTCAAATAATGAGGACTCACTGTGAAATGTACTGCTGGCTAAATCTAAATCTATCTATGCACGGTAAGGAACCTGAGCATCCGAACCTATGATATAAGACATCATATCCCAAAGAAAGATTATGCGTCAGTACGTGGAATGTAATGGTATGCTAGATGGGGTAAGGCTGAATGTAAGGGTTCATATGCAGAAATAATAACTGGCTGCATGATATAGAGTAACTGAACATGAGAGTACATAGATAACTAATACTACTGTAAATACTGAGTATGTACTACTATGCATATGAATAAATACTATGACTAAGCTTATCTGAAACTAAGTCCTGAGTTCTGATACTGAGTAACTGATATCTGAAGTTACAGATACTGGTTGACTGTATCTGACAGTCTTGATTTTGTAGAACTAAATTGAGTTCTATTCTGAAGACTGAAACTGAGACTGTGGGAGGTAATCATTTAACCGACATGCCCCAAATAAGATAACTGAGTTGGGGTCCAACCTGTGACCCCAATTGGAAGGATATCAGTACCGTGCCATGGGTAAAGACACTAAAGAGTTATCCATATCTGGCAAGTACTCTAATGAGAACTGTGGAACCCTCATCTGACAGGTTAAAACACCTCATCAACCCTCAACTGGTAGGTTTGATGTCTCAACCTATGCTGGCTACGTAATTTTGGAATGCAATGATTGCTTCTAAGGATCACACCCTCTTTTGGCAGGTGAGCCCCCATCCTTGGGTTTACTCGGTGTTGAATCCTACTCCCAACTGAAAGACACTGAACTAAATAAATTGAACTAGACTGAACTGATACTGAGTTTATTGAATTTTCCTGAGTTTCGTAACTGACCGAGTTCTACTTAGTTCTGTAACTGACTAAGAGCACTACTTATCATGACAAGACTGAGACTATTCTATAACTAACACTGGCTCTAGGTAAATAGCTAAATTTTTGGATATTAAATACCCCCAGGACTCGATAGCATGAAAAATAAAGCATAGCATGATCCTTACATACACAACAATGTACACTTGTCCATAATTCATTCATAAAGGCATTTCATTAAGCACTTGTAGGGCAAAAGCTTGTACGGGATTGGGAACACATAATGAAATGTCAAGATTCCACTATCTACTTCACATAGGTATTTTTCCAAACACTTGGGGAGCATGGAGGATTTCATATGATGATGGTCAACATATGTAATCATGAATACAGCATTGAATTTCAAATTCAAGGGTTAAGCATGCAATTCATATAATTCACCACATAAGTATCTTAATTTCATGGAAACTTATAATTAAACATGCATTGGATCCCAATTACTATCATAATCATGAAGACATTCAATTCCAAGCATGGAAATCATAAATCATAACTCTTGAAGTTTTAAAAATGAATTCTTGGACTCTATGGGTGAAAGGGACCCATATATGAACCCCTAACATACCTTGGAAAGTTAATTCTTAAAGGTGCTTGAAGAAATTCTTGAGTTTTGATCTTGATTCTTAAAGTTAAGGTTTTATTTTCTAGAGAGAGAATACCTTTGATTTGAGGAAAATTGAATAATAATGATATAACTAGGTTAATTTGGAGTAATTTACGTGTTAAAGGCTGACTTGGGTCATGGAAAAATAATCAATTACCCTTGGGAATGATTTAAAATCATTACTGAAAAATTCCCAATTCGGACACCTCGCACAGTGCGCCACTATCGTACCAAGCCATTAGAAAATGACAACTTGGAATGTGGTTAATGGCGCGACATAGTGCAATTGCGTTGCAATACTGGATGGGACCTGGAAGCTTGGTGCGATGCTGTATAATTGTGTTGCTTTACTGAAAATTGACAATTGTGGATTGGGTCCTTGGCGCGACGCACCAATATCGCAGAGCAACACTGGATTTTAAAAATTAGGAAATTAGTTGGTGGCACGACACACCGGTATTGTGGTACCTCAATGGAAACTGACAATTGTCACTTTGGCATACTCTGCGACGTGCTACTGGCCTGAATAACGGTGTTTAATGACTGAAACTTAAAATAGCCATAACTTCTTACCCAGTTATCGGATTTAGCTAAATTTTATATTGTTGGAAAGATAATTCAATTTCCTACTCAATGGCAGGCTCTAAACTTAAAAATACTGAGTATTTCAAAATTTTTATATTGGATAACTCATGAAGTGAGAGTTAAGTTAAGCTTGAGAAATTTGGGGTATTACAATATCTCCCCCTTAGGAACATTCATTCTCGAATGAGACTGATTAAGCTGTGACACTGATAGACTGAGTTTACACACTAAACATGCATATCTGATACATGACTACATGACTGATCTACTAATAAGCTGGGTTTTTCATACTGAACATGCATATCTGATGCATGAGCACATGACTGAACTGATTCATGAATGAATGAGTGAATATGCAATGGTAATGGATACCAAGTTATAATTATAGTTGAACATAAAACTGAGTAAAGCTAAGAAAGACTGTTACCTTAATTTGGATCTAAGGTTGCGGAGAAGAGGTGAGGATACTTGGTCCGCATATCTGCTTCTGTTTCCCAAGTAGCTCCCTCTACGGCCTGATTCTGCCAAAGGACTTTGACTAAGGGAACTTTTTTGTTCCTCAGTCTTCAAATCTAACGATCAAGGATCTAGACTGGAACCTCTTTGAAAGAGAGATCCTTCTTAATATCTATGCCCTCTAAGGTAACTATGATTGTTGGGTCACCAATTCATTTCTTTAGCAAAGAGACGTGGAATACTGGGTGCACTGAAGCTAGGTCTGAAGGCAACTCGAGCTCATAAGCTACCTTTTTTAAATAACTGAGAATTCTATAAAGGCTGACATATCGGGGACTGACCTTTCCCTTCTTGTGGAACCTCTTTACCCCCATCATGGGAGAGATTTTCAAGAACACAAAATCACTGATCTCAAACTCGAGATCCTTTCTTCGCACATCTGCATATGATTTTTGTTGGCTCTGGGCAGCCCTAAGTTTTTCTATGATTAACTGAACCTTCTCTAAGGCATCGAATACTAGTTCAGGACCTACTATTGCGGTCTTAACTACCTCAAACCAACCAATTGGATATCTACATCTCCTATCATAGAGAGCCTCAAATGGAGCCATCTGAGTACTAGAATGATAGATGCTATTATATGCAAACTCGATCAAAGGCAAGTCGTCATCCCAACTACCTTTAAAATTGAAAATGCATGCTCTTAGCATATCTTCTAGAGTCTGAATGGTCCTTTTTGCTTGACTATCTGTCTGAGAGTGGAAGGTTGTACTGAGGTAAACTCGGGTACTAAGACCTTTTTGGAATGCTTTCCAGAAATAAGAGGTGAACTGGGTACCTCTATCTGAGATGATGGATACTGGGACTTCGTGTAACTTGACCAACTCTCTGATACAGATTTTGGCATAGTCCTCGGCTGAATAAGAAGTATGAACTAGTAAGAAATGAGTTGATTTGGTTATCCTGTCTATGATAACCCAAATGGAATCATGTTGATACGAGTACTAGGCAAACCCATCACAAAGTTTATGTTCACTTCTTCCCATTTCCATGTGGGAATACTGAACTCTTGCATGGACCCACTAGTCTTATGGTGCTCAATCTTAACCTACTAACACGTAGAGCACTTAGATATAAACTCTGCAATATCCCTCTTCATCCCACTCCACCAATAAATCTCCCACATATCGCGGTATATCTTATTGGCCCCTGCATGAATAAAGTATCACGCACCATGGGCTTCTACAAGAATTTGTTGCCTCAAGTAACCAACCCTGGCAATGTAAAATACTATCTCCCCTTGGGAGAAAACCTCTATTTTCTGATCTCTGACTGACTCTTTCAACTTAACTAGACTTGGATCTCTAACCTACTTTTCCTTCACTTTGGAAACTAGAGATGATTCAGAACTATTCTGCACCTATACACTACCTTCTATTGAATCGACTAAGCACACACCTAGTCGGGCAAGATGATGAACTTCTTGAGCTAACTTCTTCTTACTGTCCTCAACATGAGCAACACTACCCATAGATAGTCTATTGAGAGCATCAACCACTATAATGTCATAATCTTTCAATACCTCTAACCACCTTCTCTGATGTAAATTTAAATCTTTCTGAGATAATACATACTTCAAGATCTTATAATCTGTGAACATATTTACATGCACCCTATACAAATAGTGCCTCTAAATATTTAAGACAAACACTACATCTGCTAACTCAAGATCATGAGTCGAATAATTTTTCTCATGGGGCTTAAACTGTTTGGAGGCGTAGGCTATGACCTTATATCTCTGCAAGAGGACACAACCCAAACCTACTCTTGATGCATCACAGTACACAACAAAACTATCTAAATCATCTGGTAGAGTCAAAACTGGGGCTGAGGTGAGTCGAGTCTTCAACTCCTAAAGACTATTCTCGTGGGAATCTGACCACTAAAACAGCACTTTCTTCTAAGTCAATCTAGACATGGGGGATGCAATAGATAGTAATAGCCAGCTAAACCCAAGAAACTCCTGATATCTAATGGAGAGATAGGTCTAGGACAGTTTCTCACTACTTTGGTCTTTTAAGTATCAACTTTAATGCCATCACCAAAAATAATATGACCAAGAAACGCTACTGACCTTGTCCAAAATTTTCCCTTACTAAATTTGGCGAACAACTGATGAGTTCTGAGAGTCTAAAGTATGATTCTGAGGTGGTTTTTATGATCATTCTTACTATGGGAATAGACAAGAATGTCATCGATGAAGACTATAATGAACATGTCTAAGTACTGCATGAACACATAATTTATTAAGTCCATGAAAGTTGTTTGGGCATTAGCAAAACAAAAGGACATGACTAAAAATATGAAGAGACCATACCGGGTTCTGAAAGTTGTGTTTGGAATGTCGCATTCTCTAACTCTGAGCTGATGATAGCCTAATTTGAGGTTTATCTTGGAAAAGTAACTAGCACCCTAAAGTTAGTCGAACAAGTCATCGATTTTAGGAAGTGGGTACTTATTCTTGACTGTGACTTTGTTCAACTAACGGTAGTCTATACATATTCTAAGAGAACCATCTTTATTATGCATGAATAAGACTGGTTTTCCCCATGAGGAAATGCTGGGTCTGATGAATCTTTTATCTAGGAGATTCTTCAACTATTCTTTTAACTCTCTGAGTTCTGCGGGTGTCATTCTGTATAGCAAAATAGATATAGGCTGAGTATCTGGAAGAAGGTCTATTCCAAAGTCTATTTCCCTAATGGGAGGAACTCTAGGAATATCTTCGAGAAACATATCTGATAATTTATTTACTACTGGAACTAACTCAAGAGTTGGAGTTTCTGAGTTAGAGTCTTTGACTCACATAAGATAGTAGATATATCTCTTAGATATCATTTTTCTCGCTCTAAGTTATGAAATCAACTGACCCTTAAGAGCTGTGGTACTACCCCTTTATTGAAGGACTGGTTCATTTAGAAACTGAAAATGAACTATTCTATTTCTATAATCAACTAAGGCATAACATGAGTAGAGCCAATCTATGCCGAGAATAACATCAAAATCCTCCATCTCTAGCTGAGATATCATAACCAAATAGTTCTTGTATACCCATCGGGATATGATAGATCTACCCACTTAGATAGAAACTGAGAAAGGCTCTGCTAGAATTTCTAGACTGACTCCGAAGCTGACGACTTTATAAGGAGTTACAAAAGATAAAGAAGCCCCTGGATTTAACAAGGCATAAACATATAAATGGAAGATCTGTAATGTACCAGTGACCACATCAGGAGAATTTTCCTGATCTTGTCTAGACTAAAGTGCATAGAGCCTATTTGGGCGTTGCCCACTGGTGGCACTGGAAGCGGTACCCTGCTGATTTGGGCGACCAGACTAAGCTGAAGGACGATTATGCTGACCTTGAAAACCTGACTAAGGACAATCTCTGACTCTGTGGCCTGGCTTGCCACACCCGAAACAAATATCACTGCCAGCTCTGCAGACACCCTGGTGGTTTTTGCCATATTGCTGACATAGAGGATTTGTTCGAGCACTACTAACACTACCCTAAGATTTAGATCCTGGTGCCCTATCTTTGTTACCATTTTTGAACTTAGGAACTAGATCACTGGCTGAGAACGGAGCTAGAACTGAAGACTTTGGGTGAAACTGGGAACGGTTACTGCCCTTTGACTTAGGCTGATTTAAATTGAAGCTACCTATTCTAGATCTCTTATTCTGTGTCTCTCTCTCTTTCTCTGATCTTAGACTCTTCTATCTATTGAGTATGGACCATGAGCCTTGATATGTCCATCTCTTTAATCAACATTGCTAGTCTGCACTTCTTAACCACACTATCTGACACCCTAGATACGAACTTGCTCATTCTGGACCTACTTTCTGGTATTACATGGGGACCATACATGGATAACTGAGTAAACTTGAGGGAATACTCTTTCACACTTATACTGCCTTGCCTGAGGTTGATGAACTCTAACACCTTGGCTTCTCTCAGCTCTAAGGGAAAAAATCTCTCTAGGAAAGCAGTAGCAAACTCTTCCCATTCTATGGGCTCTGCATTTGTGCCCCTGTCTACCTTCCACTGCTTAAACCACGTATGAGCTACATCTTATAGTTAATAGGAAGCTAGCTCAGCACTTTCACTGGAAGTCACTCCCATGATGTTTATGACTTTTTGAACCTGATCGAAGAACTCTTGTGGATCCTCTTCTGACTTAGATCCTGATAATAGGGGAGGATTCATTTGGGTGAAGTCCCAAATCCTGGCTGTAGTAGTATTGGCTACTGGGTTGTCCTAAACAGTAGCTGGCCATTCATTTTGATCTACTACAAAATTGGCTAGAGTAGTGAATGCAGCTCTGAATTCTGCTTGGGAGACATGCTCGTCCAGGGGATCTGCCTAAATGGGTTGAGGTGCTGACTGATTTTCGATTCTTCTTTTGTTAGTCTTTTTGGGAGAAATATTCTGTAAATGAAAGGAAGAAATAGATTAGACTGAGATTTTAACTTAAGCTTATGCTCACTCAACATAAATACTAAAAAAAGGGAAACTTTTTCTAAAACATCTCATAGCCTCATGTCCATAAGTATGGCACGCTACACACCCATGTATAAGACTCTACTAAATATGGCTTTCAGACTTTCTAGGACTTTGTTGAACCTTAGTCTCAGATACTAAGTTTGTAACGCCCCGAGTCTATACCCCAGATGCTATATAGTGCTTACGACCCCCGAAGGACCATAAGCTAACCCATGACTGATATCTGTTATGAGCACTGAAATATGATACTGTAATAAATATAGAAAAATAGGCTAAAATACCATAAGATTTAAAATTTGTAAATATTGATAAAGTGTATCAACTAAAATAACAATCTGTAAAACTGAGCACTATCTAAAAACTAGTCTGGAAAGCCTCTAATCTAAAACTATTTAAAAGTGGAGTTGATAGGACAATCCCCCAACTAACTCCATTTACTAAAATATTGAGTCTGCTGTAATAATAAATTGAAAGAATATCCTCGAATGATGAGGACTCACTGCTAAATCTACTGCTGGCTGAATCTGGATCTATCTATGCGAGGTCAGGAACCTGAGCGTCTGAACCTATGATATAAGACATCATAGCATAAAGAAAGAGTATGCATCAGTACATGGAATGTACTGGTATGCTAGACGGGGTAAGGCTGAATGCAAGGGTTCATATACATGAATAATAACTGACTACACGATATAGATTAACTGAACATGAGAGTACATGGATAACTGATACTACTGTAAATACTGAGTATGCAATACTATGCATACAAGTAAATACATTGACTAAGCTTATCTAAATCTAAGTCCTGAATTCTGATACTAAGTAACTGATATCTGAAGTTACTAATATTGGTTGATTGTATCTGATAGTCTTAATTCTATAAAACTGAATTGAATTCTATTTTGAAGGCTGAAACTTAGACTGTGAGAGGTAATTATCTAACTGACATGCCCTAATTAAGATAACTGAGTTGGGATCCAACCTGTGACCCCAGTTGGAAGGATATTAGTACCTTGCCACGAGTAAAGTCATTAAAGAGTTACCCTCGTCTGGCAGGTACTTTAATAGGAATGGTGGAACCCTCATCTGACAGGTTAAAACACCACATCAACCCTCAATTGGCAGGTTTAATATCTCAACCTACTCTAGCTATGTAGTTTTGGAACGCAAGGATTGCATCCAAGGATCACACCCTCTTCTAGCAGGTAAGCCCCCATCTTTGGGTTCACTCGGTGTTGAATCCTACTTCCAACTGAAAACACTAAACTGAGTATACTGAACTAATACTAAGGTTAATGAATTTTCCTAAGTTCTATAACTGACTGATTTTTACTGAGTTCTGTAACTGACTAAGAGTACTACTGATCATGACAATACTAAGACTATTCTATAACTGATACTGGCTCTAGGTTAACAGCTAAATTCTCGGGTATTAAATACCCCCAGGACTCGATAGCATGAAAAATAAAGCATAGCATGATCTTGAGATACACAACAATGTATACTGGTCCATAATTCATTCATAAAGGCATTTCATCAAACACTTGTAAGGCATAAGCTTGTACATGATTGGGACCACATAATGACATGTCAAGATTCCACTATCTACTTCACATAGGTATTTTAGCAAACACTTGGGGAGCATGGAGTATTTCACATAATGATGGTCAACACATGTAATCATAAATACAACATTCAATTTCAAATTCAAGGGTTAAGCTTGCAATTCATATAATTCACCATGTAACTATCTTAATTTCAGGGAAACCTATAATTAAACATGAATTGGATCCCAATTACTATCATAATATGAATACATTCAATTTCAAGCATGGAAATCGTAAATCATAACTCTTAAAGTGTTAAAAATGTATTCTTGGACTCTATGGGTAAAAAAGCCATAGATGAACACCTAACATACCTTGGAAATTTAATTCTTGAAGGTTCTTGAAGAAATTCTTGAGTTTTGATCTTGATTCTTGAAGTTAGAGTTTATTTTCTTGAGAGACAATGCCTTTGATTTGGGGAAAATTGAATAATAATGATGTAACTAGGTTAATTTAGGGTAATTTACGTGTTAAAGGCTGAATTGGGTCATGCAAAAATACGCAATTACCCTTGGAAATGATTTAAAATCATTACTGAAAAATTCTCGATTTGGGCACCTGGCGCGACGTGCCACTACCGTGCCAAGCCACTGGAAAATGATAATTGGGAATGTGGCTGGTGGCGTGATGTGGTGGAATTGCATTGCAATACTTGATGGGACCTGGAAGCTTGGCGTGATGCGGTACAATCGTGTTCCTTTACTGTAAATTGTCAATTGTGGAATGGGTCCTTGGCGAGACGCACCAATATCGCGGAGCAACACTGGATTTTGACAATTGGGAAATTTACTGGTGGCACGACACAGCGGTATCGTGATACCTCACTAGAAACTGACAATTTCTATTTTGACATACTCCATGACACGCTACTAGCCTGAATAATGGTGTTTAAAGACTAAAACTTAAAATAGTCATAACTTCTTACCCGGTTATCAGATTTAGGCAAATTTTATATTGTTGGAAAGCTAATTTAATTTCCTACACAATGGTAGCTCTAAACTGAAAAATACTAAGTATTTCAAAAATTTAATATCGTATAACTCATGAACTGAGAGTTAAGTTAAGCTTGAGAAATACAAGGTATTATAGACTTCCTATATAGAAGTAAACTTTACCATCAGTCCTAAAATCTTAGCAGAACCCTTCTCAGTGTATACTCCAGTCAGTGGTTCTATTACAACCAAATGGGTATACCAAAATTACTCAGTCATAGTGTCTTAGAAAGTCACTTTAGTTGATCTTGTAGAGTTAGAAATGATGGATTTTGATGTCATTCTCGACATGGATTGGCTCCACTCTTGCTATACCTCAGTTGACTATAGAAATAGAATAGTATAGTTCTAGTTTCCTAATAAGCCTGTTATTGACTGAAGGGGTCATATTTTAGTCCCTATAGATCGATTTGTCTTCTATATTAAGGAAATAAAGATGATTTCCAAGGTATGTATTTATCATCTCATTCGATTCAAGTACTCAAGTTTTAAATCTTCAAGTCTTGAGTCAATTCCAGTAGTGAATGACTTTTTATAAGTGTTCCCTGAAGATCTTCCCAGAGTTCCTCCTAGGAGGGAAATTTACTTCGGAATAGATATCCTCCCAGATATCCAGCCTATCTTAATTCCATCTTACAGAATAGCTTTAGTTGAGCTTAAGTAATTAAAGGAAGAGTTAAAAGATCTTTTAGATAAGGGTTTCATAAGACCTAACATTTCTTCGTGAGGTGATCCAATTCTCTTTGTGCGCAAGAAAGATGGTTCGCTCAGAATGTGCATTGACTACCGATAGCTGAACAAAGTCATAATCAATAATAAGTATCCGCTCTCTAAAATTTATGACTTGTTCGACCAACTTCAAGGTGCAAGCTATTTCTTTAAGATAGACCTCAGATTCGACTATTATCAGCCTAAAGTCAAGGAATATGACATCCCAAAGACAGCCTTCAGAACTCGATATAGTCACTTTGAATTTCTAGTTATGTCTTTTGAACTAACGAATACTTCTGTGGCTTTTATGGACTTAATGAATAGGGTGATCAAGCAGTACATGGATATGTTCGTTATAGTTTTCATAGATGAGATCCTCGTCTATTCACGTAGTGAAGGTGATCATGTACATCATTTGAGGATTGTATTGCAGACTATTAAGGATCACCAGTTATTCACTAATTTTAGCAAGTGTAAATTCTAGTTGAGATCAGTAGTTTTCTTTGGTCACCTCATTTTTGGTGATGGTATTTGAGTTGCTTCTCAAAAGATCAAAGTAGTGAGAAACAGGCCTAGACCCATCTCTCCCTCAGATATTAGAAGCTTCTTGGGTTTAGCTGGTTACTACAAATAATTTATTGAAGGGTTTTCTTCTATTACTTCTTCCATGTATCGACTAACCTAGAAGAAAGTCAAATTTCAGTGGTCAGATTCCTACGAGAAGAGTTTTAAAGAGTTAAATACTTGACTCATTTCTTTCCCAGTATTAACTCTACTAGAGGGTTCAGATGGGTTTATAGTTTATTATGATGTTTCTAGAGTTAGTCTTGGTTGTGTATTGATTCAATGTGGTAAGGTCTTAGCCTATGCCTCTAGATAACTTAAACCCTATAAGAATAATTATCGACCCATGATCTGGATTTGGCAGCAGTTGTCTTTTCCTTAAAGATTTGGAGGCATTACCTTTATGCGATACATGTTGATGTGTTCATGATCATAAGAGTTTGCAGTATGTGTTCACTCAAAATGATCTAAATCTTCATTAGAGAAGGTATCTTGAATTATTGAAAAAATATAATATAAATATATTGTATCACCTGGGTAAGGCTAATGTAGTGGTTAATGCCCTTAGTGGATTCTCTATGGGAAGTGTTGTGCATATTGAGGAGGATAAGAAGAAGTTAGTTTGTGAGGTTCATCAGTTTGCCATATTAGTGTTCGGTTAGTTAATTCGAATAAAGGTAGATATGGGTTCAAACTGGTACATAATCTTCATTGGTTTCCAAAGTGAAAGAAGAGCAAGATAGGGATCATATTTTGGTTAAGTTGAAGGAGACAGTTCATAATCAAAAGGTTGAGGTTCTCTCCCAAGGGAGAGATGGTGTGCTTCATTGTCAGGGCAGGTTATGTGTTCCAAGTGTGGATGGTTTAAGGCAGCAAATATTAGTAGAGGCACATAGTGCGCAATTTTCTATTCACCCAGGGGCCATTAAGATATACCATGATTTATGGGAAATCTGTTGGTGGAATGGTATAAAGAAAGATATTGTGGAATTTATGGCTAAGTGTTTGAATTATCAACAGGTTAAGGTTAAACACCAAAGGCCTAGTGGTACGCTTCAGGAGTTCAGCATCCCCACTTGAAAGTGGGAGGTGGTGAACATGGACTTTGTGATAAGGTTACCTCATATGCATCATCAGCATGATTAGATTTGGGTCATTGTAGATAGAATAACCAAGTCAGCTCATTTCTTACCAATTTATACTTCATATTTAGCTGAGGATTATGCTAGACTCTATCGTAGGGAGTTAGTAAAGCCATATGGGGTTCTGTTGACCATCATTTCAGATAGAAGTACCCAATTTATCTCTCACTTTTGGAAGGCTTTTCAAAAGGTTCTTGGTACCCAAGTCCATCTTAGTACAACTTTTCATTCTCAGACAGACATTCAGGCAGAGAGAACCATTCAGACCTTAGAGGATATGTTGAGGTCTTATGTTATTGACTTTAAAGGTAGTTGGGATGACCATTTTGTTTTATTGAGTTTGGCTATAACAACAGCTATCACTCTAGTATTTAGATAACTCTGTTTGAGGCTCTCTATAGAAAGACGTGTAAATCTCCTATTAGTTGGTTTAAAGTAGGTGAGATTTCTTTGATAAGACTAGATTCAGTGTACGAAATGATGGAGAAAGTTTAGGTTATCCGAGAAAGACTGAAAATAGCCTAAACTCGTCAGAAATCTTATGAAGATATGAGGAGAAGGGATTTTGAGTTTGATGTTGGTGATTTGATTTATTTGAAAATTTCACCCATAAAAGTGGTGAAGAGGTTTGGTAAAAAAGAGAAGATCAATTCCTGCTATATTGGCCCATATAGGATTTTGAGCCATTTTGGGAAGGTAGCATATAAGTTTGAGTTGCTGTAGAATTGGCATCGGTGTATCCGGTGTTTCGTGTCTCTTTGCTAAAAAAATGCATTGGTGACCCAGCTTATGTCATTCCTTTAGAAAGTATGGGCGTGCAAGATAGCCTTTCCTACAAAAAAAGTCCCAGTTAAGATCCTTGACCATCAAATTCATAGGTTTAGGAATAAAGAAGTTCCCTTGGTTAAGGTTCTATGGAGAAATTAGTCCATTGAGGGAGCTACTTGGGAAGAAGCTGATATGCGAGCCATGTATCCCCATCTTTTCTCTACGAATTCAGATTTAGCTTGAGGTAATGATTTTTCTTAAATTGATTCTCTTATTTTTAATCTCAGTTATCCAACCATCCTCATGTTATAGCATCCATTCATGAATTCAGTTCAGCCTATGTGTCATGTTTCAAATTCAGTTACTAAATCATTATTCAGCTTATAAGTATTCATTACATGATCTCAGTTCTTTTATATCTCAGCTCAAATAGTTTAATTCTGGGATGAATTATCCTAAGAGGGATATATTATAATACCCTATAAGATCCTAGACTCATTTTCAGCTATTCATCACATGTTTAGAAGTCCCAAGCCATTTAATTTACACTAAGTACAAGTGACATGGCCTTTTTAAGACCCCAAGATTTCAAATATTTTATTTTTTGGCCTTTCTGAGTCCAAAATGATGATTTATAAGTTAAAATATGTTTAGGGTGTTAAAATGGTCTTCTGAGAGAGTTTTAGAATATTCAGAAAAGGTTTGGGGTGTTTTTGGACCATGGAGGTAGAATGCCTCTATGATTTTGTTGTGCCACAGAGACCGTCTCTCTGCGAGTGTGTCACGAAAGCTAGTCTCCACGATACATAGTGTGTCACAATGGTTAGTCTCTGCGATAGTCCCAATGCCATAGAGACTGTGTAATACTGCAAATTTCATTTAATGGGTGGGTTTTTTTTGGTCTTTTCCCTTCTCCCAAACACCCAATTGATGATTTAAAACCTAAGAGGGGCATTATTTGCCCTATTCTTCATCAGTTAACGATACTCAATCTTCTATCATTCTCAAGAACACAAAAATATAAGATTATTCCAAGAACATTGAAGGTCTAAATTCCAAGTTCTTTTCAAGAATTCAAGTAACTTAGGTATGTGGGGTATTCATTAATGGATCCCTTCTAGCCATTTAGTCCCAAGAATCCATGCTTTCTTTCAAGTATAATCCTTTTTCCCTTCTTTTCAGAAATTTCAATATCCAACATGAATTTACTCAATTCTCTCTTAATAGTTTTTAATACAAACCATAACTATGTGTTTCCCATGTGAACTATGTCCTTATATGCTTTATAATTTCATTCACCCATATCATTTTAAGTTGACACCATGCTCAATTATTAATTTATGAATTTAACCATGTGAGCATATTGTCCTTATAAGTTGAGCCTATAATCATGGTTTTCATCAGTTATTGATATACTCTATGTTTTGGGTCTCTGAATTATGAATTTCCTGATAGTGTTTTTAAATAATATTATTATATTTAAAGTATTATTCAGTGCTGGAGGGTTATGAACACTCGATACCTACATAGCCATGCATATTTCAAATTTTCAGGTTACCATTCATTCAAACCATGTTTATATCATTATATTCAGATTATCATATTCATGTTGAGCACTTATCAGTATCAAATCATGTTAAATGGACAATAATACTAGTTTTATTGAGTTAGGAGTAGTACTTAGCATCGAGTGAACGTAGGGATGGCGCTCCCCCATCAGTTGGGCATGATTTGTTAGTAGCAGTCCCTAAGTTCCAAACCTACAGCACCACCATAGATTATGATAGGTCCCCCATCAATAGAGGAATGACACCCTCATCCTTCAGGACATTATCTTTGTGTATCCACATCGTCATCCATGTATTGGTACCCCTGGAAAGGTACCAGCACCTTTCCAATTGAGGTTACATGTTCGACCACGATTAGCTCAGATTACAGTTTATAGGTTATAGTTAGATCCCATAATATCAGTTTAGTATTCATACCATATCAGGTCAGGATATCATTACCAAATGTTCAGTTTATCAGTCATTTAGTTATTCGGATTTACAAATTATTGTAGCACATATTTTACTCGGTCTTGAATTCATTTCACTTATTCAAGAATCTAAGCTCGGTACTTCTATGTATCTCAGTTGTCCTTGTCTCATGTACCAGTACATTAAAAGTACTGATCGCATACTCTTTTTTGTGCTATGTTGTCTTATAACATTGGTTCAGAAGCTCAGTTCCCTAATTGACCTTAGTCAGCTTAGTGCCACTCAGCAGTTGTTGTGGTGAGTCCTCATCCTTCGAGGACAAGTTAGTTCTAGTTATTTTCAGTACTTTTATTTCAGTCAATTGGAGTTAGTTGGGGGTTTGTCCCATCAGCTCCTCATGTTTTAGAGGCTTTCATATAATCAGACTTTTTACAATTTTTTATCAGTAGTTCAGACATTTTGGGCATTATTTTAGCATTACATCTTAATAGTATTTCTATTGGTCTAGCTTCCGTATATGGTCCTTTATTATTATTTTATTCAGTGCTCACAGCACATACCAGATCATGGGTTAGCTTTGGGTCACTTGTGGCCTTAAACACCGTGTTATGACTAGGAGGTACTCTTCGGTCAGGATAATTATTATGTCAATTTAGTCCCAAACTTGATATCTAGCAATAAATTTATAGATTTACACTCTTGTAGTCTCGGTCCAATTTCGAGCACTTATTATATATATATCTATCTCTTTCATGCTAGATAGTGTAGATTGATTATGTTAGTTATTGGAAGTCCTAGTTTAGGACCAGGCAGTGCATATAGATATCCAAATTCCTCTATGGGTCCTTTCTTCTGTGAGCCACAATGCTAGAGAAGGATAGCCATCGTAGGTCCTACCTTTATGAGTTAATGAGTTGTAGGAGGTGTATACACTTGTTATGTTATTGTCTTAGATCAGAAATGATTCTTATGGTTATGTTGCATTCATTCATTCATATGCATTGCCTATTACCAGTATAATTGTTTAGTTCTTATATTTATTGAACTTATGGGGATAGTATAGGGATTAGTTGTGATGGTTATTTTTTGAGTATTTGCTTGAACGTTCTAGGCTTGTGGGATTCCAATTAGGTATTTTTTTTGCTCTAACTAGCCGGTTACTTTATTATTGGTTTGTGGTTTGTTTGTGGGAAGATAATTATGGATTTGTATCCCAGATTATCGGTATATTTCTTATTCCTCATCTTTCTCTATTATTGGTAAGTCATATTATTGATAGGTTAACTCATGGTTAAATACTATGATTAGGGACCAATATTATGCTAGTATTAGCTTTCCTACTTGGCTATGAGCCTCAAGTATTAGGTTGGCTACCTTAGGTTTTTAGCTTTAAGTTTACCCCTATATAAGTATGTGTATATATATAGTTTTCCTACTTGGTTGTGAGCCCCGAGATATTAGGTTGGCTCTCTCAGGTTATTAGCTTTGAGTTATAGATAGATAGATGGATGGATGGATGGATAGATAGATAGATGGATGGATGGATGGATGGATGGAT